>NC_079204.1:2465953-2725251 GCF_026745355.1 Beta vulgaris subsp. vulgaris
GTGCACATGACGTAAGCAATCAAGATTAGTGCAACTGCAAGAAGAAGTAATTTTTCCAGCAATGATTCAGCACTTACTTCGGTTTTATCACCATGATAATTTCTCCTTGCAAAACCAGAGAAAGAGCTAATCTCTTGATGATGTTTAAACCCATTAAAATACCCAGATTTTGCAGACCCAAATAACCCACTACACTTATTAGTAGATTGATTGTAAAACAAAGATGAGGAATTCGAATGAACTCTTGGAGTTGGAATAGTACCAAATGTTTTGGAACGCAAGTTGAGTTTTAAAGCATTGTAGACAAACCTTGAATTTCTGTACCACGCCATGATTTTTGAACAACAAAAGCTGCTAACTTTGCTCCAAATTCTTGAATTTCAGGGTCAGTTATGAACTGGGTTCAAGTAACATACCAAAAAAAATTATGTGATTTTTGAATTTGAAAGGTAAAATTTACGAGATTAAGATTTTAGATGAAATGGGTCACAAGAGTTGTTGCTTCCATAAATGGTTATGATATTCCTACTGAATTCCGAAAGTGCAAAAGTTTTCTCTGTGCAAAAGATTTCTTTTGCAGCCAGCTATGCACTACGCAACAAACTAAGAATGGATTAATGGGGTGTACTATTATCGAGAGTCATTCGTTTTTCGTTACGTACCTAGTCATTTTAAATTTTTAGATGTTGATTTGATAATTGGGATCAGGGGATGAAATTTTCTCTAATAAATGGAACAAAATATTTCGAGTAAGTGCGTCAATGCGTTACGAGTCTCTAAATGACACATGCTGAGAGTCTACGACAACTAGAGTGTTTTTTTTTTTGAGAGGACTTCTAGAGTGTATTATAACAATAGCTTTAGACTCGGTTTTTTAGGGAATGGAAAAGCGCAAATAGGAACATGCATCCAAGTACGCATAAAGGATGGTGCACCTTCTGTTAAACGATGTAGGTTTAATATTTTAAGAATTTATGATTTAAGAAAAAGTTGTTATCTGTTTCATTAAATCTTGCAACTTGTTTTACCTTTTAGGAAAAATGGTTGTTGGCGAGATTCCTTTTTTCAAATTTTTACATTTAAAAGTTAGGTTCTTTAAATTTAGACTAAATGTTCATTTACAATAGATGCTTTTTTTTAGGTTTTTTCAAATGTTGTTGGAGATTTACATGTTCTTTAATTTTATATTGTATGCTTTTTTTATCTTGAAAAGTTGTTGAAAAAAAATCATATTCTTCTATATGAATGGTATGTTCTCTCGGGTGCACAATGCTGCTTTGTTCTGAAATATTGCTTTTTATACCAAAAGTGAAATTGTTGCAATAGATGTAAAATTATCCAAAGTAGTAATTGTTGCAATAGAAAAAAACGTAGATTAAAATACACTTAATATCAATATACGAGGCCCGAGGGATTAAAGTGCAACAAAGACCTACAATGTATGCAAATGTTATAGGAGTTTTCCTATGAACAATGTGATTTTCTTGTTGATATTTCGTTGATTCACTAGCTTTATAAGCAGTTTCCTATATGGGTTTCCTCGATTACAAAAAACTCCTGATAAGATATTTTCTTACATGGTGAAAAAATATAATCAAAATTGATGAAATTTGAGTTTGAGAAAACAAATGGCGAATTTTATGGGGATAGAAGAAGTAGCTAGTGCTAAAACAAATCTTTGTTGCATCAGAAAAGGAGAGAGCTTAAAAGTCAACTGTAGCTTAGTTTAAATTTTTGTTTCAACATTTTTTTTTTCATTAAAATTTGTACAAATTTTATCATATACCTAAATGTTGCGAGCATGATACATTTAAAGGCTATTTTTTTGCCTATTATTTATTTGAAATCATTCAAATGAACAAAATATATTAAATAAGAGAATTCTAAATAAGCAAATGAACATAAATTAGTATTGAGTGTACCATGTCAACCGTACATCTAAGTATATGAGGAACGAATTCCGCAATTTGAACCCTCTGTTACTTTTGACTGATGCAACAAAAATTTTATATGATATACAAATAAAAAGTTTCAACCTGTTTAGTTAATTTTTTTACTCAAAATGCACGGTTCTAGCCTTCCTAGGAAGTTTTTTTTCCATGTATTTGAAATTCCTAGGAAGTGTAAAATTGTGTTTGGTTGATAATGGGAAGTAGAACTTCCTATGGAAGCTCTACTTATCTAGGGGACCTAGGTAAGTAACTTCCTCCATTTTGGAGGAAGTAGAACTTCCTAAGAAGTACAAATTCCCATGATTTTGCCAACCAAACAACTTATTCATATACTTCTACTTTCTAGGAATTTTCACTTCCCATGATTTGTTTTGTCAACCAAACAAGACCTTAGAATAAAAAGTTCTAGTTCATTAAGGAATCAAATTATGTACTAATATACCTTACAAAAAGATGTGTATTAATAAAATGGATGGCACGGGACCCCTAAATTGTCTGAGACATCCCTGATTTTGACGATCTGAATTCATATATACTTCCTCCGTTTTAGTGGTTCATATTGAATTTTGACATTATTCATCTAATGTAGTTTGTCTGTCATAGTCATTCGTCTCAAAATATACTTTCCAAATATCAACTTTTTGTAATTTTTAATCATTTACAATGGGATATTAAAGGTCTAGTTAAGTTACGTTGTGCAACGGCAGATCTAAGATCTAAGATCTTTGAGTTTCTTAACACATATTTTCAAACTATCACAATTTCTTTTTAATTTTACTACCACGTAACTGAAAATAATACAATACTCGAATACTGTCTTTGAAATCGGAAAAAACATAAAAATATTGAGCAAGCAATTCTTTTTCTTTTTCTTTTTTTAAGATAAGGAGCATTTCCTTACAAGAATTTGCAAAAGGTGAGAATCGAGCTCCTATTCAATAGGTGGTAGAGGGACCTCACAACCACTAGGCCAACCTTAATTAATCCTCAAATTAAGCAAACAATTAGAGATAGAGGGATTATAAATATGATGAATACAATACAACAATAACGGTTACAATCTTATACCACCATGTATAAATCACATTATTGGCAGGATTGAATCAAACACAAGTAGAAATATACATAATTCAATTCTAATGAATCGAAAAGTTCGAAACCATGCTATCGTAGAAGGACCATCTAGTGAGCTAGAAGAGATTTTCTAGTTGAATCACGAGAGACTGGATTTAGTACTTCATTATTGAACATTATTATGATAGATTACTAAGTTTATGTGGAATTGTATAACATTATTTATTGTAGTACCCTCTTTATGACTACTTAGAAAAAAAAAGTGCTGTTTTATGTTAACCATCGAAAGGCAAATCATAACAACAAGTTTGGTTTTGGCCACAGCATATAGTACAAGGCCAATCACAGTCATTGGAGTCACTGCACGGGTAGCCACAACCGTGAATTTGATATGCTGGTACGCCTGTAGGTGTTACTGCTAGCGGCGGCGGCACTGGTGCTGGAGCTGGTGTTGCTACCCCTGATATTGGTGGGGGTGCTTCATTTTTGCATCTTGCTTCTGCTGCAAATGGAACTACAACTGCAAAATAATGATGTGATTGTAACTTTTTAGTTTATTGTTGTCCATCCTTCAATATTATCCTAGACGATGTTAACAAAGTTTATATCATTTTTTTTTTGGAAAAATTGTTTTAAATAAGTCAATTTTTGCGCGTTTTCTCATTTTAAATCTACCTTTTGATTATCCTTGGTTGAGTTAGGTTTGTATGTCTGTTTTCTTCTATTGAGTTTTAACCTATTTGTGACTTGTTTAATCGGTTACTTATGATGTGTGTTTTTTTTTTTTATCATTTTATTTCACAATCCTTTTAAAAGGGTACTTTCGTCTGCCACTTACATCATACCATGGGAGGGGGTCGGTTCAAAATTAAATGGGAGACTTTTTCCATCTAACTACATCTGAGAAAACATAGATTTCTCCAATTGCATTCTGTTTTACTTGACTTGAGCAGCTTGAGAGATAATCAAACTTAAGAGGGAGCTTTTTGCATGTAGATCTGATGAAGTTCAACAGGAAGGAGAGATTAGTCGGACCAGATGAGAGATTGAGGCACCAACTGATAGCTTGGCTGGATTCAGAGAAAATTGAGATTTCTCGGTCTTTTAGATTTTGCACACTGAGAGAGATTTGCAGAGCTCGGTGAATTGCAATCACTGCAACTTCATTAATACCCATTGGCGGAAAAGGGCAGGAGAAGGAGCATAAGATCACACCCACTTCATCTCTGAGGAAGCCTCCAAAAATGCCTCCTGCTCTAGCACCTTCTTTTGGCGAGAACGGGGTGAAACCCACCATCCACTTGAGACAAGGGTCAGGGGGTTAGATCTGAGCTGAATTAGAGGGGGGAGATGGGAGGTTTTACTTCTTCGAGGCACAGCGCTACCCCATAAGAGACATTGTGGGATTCTGATGACTTCTTCAATTGTGTACGGGAAGGAGAGGTTCCAAGGCTTCATCCACCAACATAAACGGACAAGAATGAGGTTTTTGATTTCTGAAACTGATGATTCTTTCTTATTGAAAATTCTCTCATTGCGTTCTCTCCAGATTGACCAGATAATCACAATGAATGCTGCCAGCCAGATTTTTTTGAATAATTTTTCCTTCCTTGGGCAATTCCATTGAGAGAGGGCAAGATTTAGAGATTTTGGCCATACCCAAGATAGGTTCCAAAGGTCCCACCACCAAGCCCAAATCTCCATTGAGAAGGGGCAAAACAAAAAGAGGTGCGAAATATCCTCAGGCTCCAAACTACATAATGAGCAACCCACCTCAGCGGGTGGATAATGTTCAGAGAAGCTAGTTTCTTCTTAGTATTGATTCTCTCTAGCACTGATAACCAAGTGAAGATTTCTATTCGGAAGGGAACAAGTCCTTTCCATATCTTTTGAGGGAGATTTTCTAGACAGGGCTTCGAGCGCTTGTGAAGTTCTTCATAGAAGGAGCGAACTGAGAAATTACCAGCCATACTAAAGTTCCATATTAACTCATCTGATTCATTGAGGCGGACTGAGATTTGCTGGAGGGAAGGTTGGAGCTGCTCCCATTCAATGCGGTCTCTCTTTCTGAATTCTCTGGACCATGGCAAATTCCATTTCCATTCCAAATTCACCCAAGAACCCATCTCCGCTACTGAAGCCATGGGTAAAACTGAGATTAGAAGAGTCTTGGGAAGGTTAATTTCAGAGGCAAATTGCCCAGCCAAGAGTCATGCCAAAATAAGGTATTCTCCCCATTCCCTAATTCTTTTCCTGGTACCTTGTTTCAGAAGTTCATTGTTGCTTGGTGTTTTAGGAGATGGTTGCAAAGATGTCTCCAAGGACCACCTGATCTTATTGGAGCAATGTCAGCATCATATCATCATTTGCGCCTGGTATTTATATTTGGCTTTAATTGATAGTCTCCATAGCGAATCTGGATTCTAAAAATACCTCACACCCACTTACAAAGGCGCCCAATTTCTAATCAGAAGGTTACTCACATTTAAGCCTCCAACGCTTTTGGAAGCTGGACATATTCCCACTTCACCATAGATAGCCCTTTTATCCTACCACCACTCCAAAGAAAGCTTCTCTGAATTTTATTAATTTTTTCTATAACTCCTTGTGGCATAGGATATAAGGACATGAAATAGATTGGCAGGTTCGAGAGTGAGGCTTTTAGTAAAGTGAGTCTTCCACCAATCGAGAGTAATTTCTCTTTCCATGTGGCCAATTTCTTCCTCATTCTCTCCAAGAGAGGTTCCCATGTTGCTAATCTCGCGGAACTGCCACCTATTGGAAGCCCAGGTAGGTGATCGGGAAATTACCAATCTGCAAAATAATTGCCTTGCCGCTTTCTTTAAGCCAAGATTGAGGAGTATTGATTCCAAGGATCTCACTTTTGTGGAAGTTGATCTGCAAGCCTGAGGATAGCTGGAACAGGATGAGAGTTTTATGGATGTTATTGAGCGCCTTCAAATCCGGAGTTGAGAATACTATCGTATCATCTGCAAATTGAAGATGAGTTAGAATAGGACCCGATTTACAAATAGCAATACCTGACCATTTATTCAATTCTGTGGCTTTTCTGATCATGAGATTCAAAACTTCCGCTGCTAACACAAAGAGAAAGGGAGAGAGAGGGTCTCCTTGACGGAGGCCCCTCTGGAGCTTGAACGGAGTCGAAGGAGAGCCATTTAGGAGGACAGATGCGGCTGCAGATGAGACACAGGAGGAGATCCATTTTCGCCATGTTAATGGGAAGCCCATTTGATCCATGGTCCAATCCAAGAAAGACCAGGAAACACTGTCAAAGGCCTTGTGGAAGTCCAGTTTTAACATTACTGCCCCCATCTTGGAACTTTTGTATGAGTCCAATAACTCGCCAGTGATTAAAACACTATCCAAGATCTGGCGCCCCTCAATAAAAGAAGATTGTTGGGGCCCAATAAGATCGTTCATAACATTTTTCAGCCTGAAGGAAAGCAACTTCGCAATTATCTTGTAAAGGCTACCGACCATACTGATGGGTCGGAAGTCCTTGAAGTTTGAGGGGGCTTCCACCTTGGCGATCAGCGCTATGAACGCTACATTACTACCCCTTGGTAGTGTTCCAGACTGCCAGAATTCATTGACAAGTGAGAAAATGTTTCTTTGATGATTGCCCAGGAAGACTTTATGAAGTTAAAATTGAAACCATCCGGGCAGGGGATTTTGAAGGGCTACATGATGCATACTGCTTTTTCTATTTCAGAGTGTGAGAAAGGTTTGGTGAGGTCCGAGGATTGTATTGATGAGAGTTTTTTGAAGGCTAGGTTCAAGAAAGTTGGTCTGGAAAAGGTTTCTTTCTGAGAACAGATTTTGGAAATAGAGTGAGGCTTCGGCTTTGATTTTTTCCGGGTCACAGACGGTCTCACCATCGATCGTGATGGAAGAGATATTATTCTTCCGTCTTCTAATCGATGCATAGGCATGGAAGAACTTTGAGTTCTTATCCCACACTTCAACCAACTTATACGAGAGTTCTGGGCCAGTGAATTTCCTTGCGTTTGATCCAATCCCATAAATCCAGTTGGGCCTTGGATCTGAGACTCAGTTCATCAACCGATAGGTTTCTCGTGTTGGCAACAGTATCCCATTTGTGAATTTCGTCTTCTAATTGAGAGATATTGGTTTCTAGATTCCCAAATTTTGACTGGTTCCATACTTTCAACTCTTTTCTGACAGCTTTAAACTTCTCTGAAATTGTGAATCCCTTCGAATCTTCCCATACTTTCCTAGTAAGGATCAGGCAATCCTTGTGGGTGAGCCACATGTCAAGAAATCTGAAAGGTTTCGGTCCCCGGTCCTTAGATTGCGACTTCAGTACAAGAGGGCAATGATCCGAGATACTCCTTTTGAGGATGGAGGCATTAAGGAATGAGAATTTCAGAATCCAATCTGGTTGGACAAGAATTCTATCCAGCTTTGATTTTGATTGACCCCTAAACCATGTAAAGTATCCATTGGAGGGTGTGATTTCAGTAAGATGAAGGTTGGTTATGAATTGCCTGAATTTTCCGGCACTAGTTTCATCTATTATCCGGCTGCCTCGATCTTGGGAAGATAGTACCTCATTGAAATCCCCCGCTATTAGAAGAGGTAAGTGTGAGTTTCTGCAAAAATCCTCTATATGGTTCCATGTGTCTGATCTAGTCGAAGCATCACAGGAGTTATAAATATTTATGAGAAGGCATTGAAAATTTTCCCTCACCACCATTCCTTCCATTGCGATCCATTGTGATTCGATTCTACTGGAAACCAGATGAAATTTTGAGGGTCTCCATAGGGAGATTAATCCTCCAGAGGATCCGTTTGATGGACTGATACAGAGGCTGAGGTCATCATCACACCAAATTGATTTTTGCAATTTAGAAGGAATACATTCCAGTTTGGATTCTTGGATGAATACTATCATGGGGTCATGAAGGAGTAGTAACTTTTTGAGAACATTTCTTTTAGGCCATGCTCCGAGGCCCCTGACATTCCACGAGATTAACATGGAACAATTTATTGAGAGTATAAGATGTACTTATACATTGGAAAGCCAGTCCTGCTCCTGGCGTGACAAAATTCCAACAATTTTGTCTTGTAGATCTGATAGTTCACCATTGAATTTCATTCCTAGTTGCAAGCCTAATTCAATAATTTCCGAGGCAGTGTTCTCATGAGATGTTTTCGGGTTTGGGGAGGGAGAGGGAGGAAGAGGTGGGGGATTGGAGGAGGAGGAGGAGAGGCGGTTTTTGGCTTTATTTTTCTTCAGTCGTTTTTGTAATCTCCTTTTTTCATGATGGGCTTTCAGAGGGGGAGGAAGGAAGTCTTCAAAACCGGGGGGGATAGAAGGGCTGGACGTCGAAGGAGAGGATGAGAGTGTCTTAGTTTGGGATTTTGATTGGGCTTTCCTTAGTAGCGGGCCAAAGGAATTATCAGTGTGGATCAGAGGATTGTAGTAAGGAAAGCTTTGGTCATTGAGGCTGGGCTTTAAAGGAGAGTTTCGACTTGTAGAACTAGGGGAGTTTTGTGTATTTTGGGCAGGTTTGGGGACCAATGGGCTTATTGGGCTGATTATATTATTTTGGGAGATGGGGGGATTATTATATTTAAAGGTTGGATCAGGGCTAAAAGGTGAGCCCAGTTTCGTTGTTGGAGGGAAGGGTAAGGTTTTTCGATGGTGAAGGTGGGGCTTTTTGGAGTTCAAGTGGTTGGGAGGAGGACTTTTGTTGATTTAAGTTCCCAATGCAAAGCAGACTTGGGGAACGTGGTGGGTATTAAAGTTCAGTTGAGTTTTGGGAGGTTTAGGGTATATGGGAGGTTTTTGTTTTGCATTGGGAGGACCTTGGCACTAGCTTTGGTAGGCGAAGTAATGATTGTCTCATTATTAACTCCAATGTCCGAGATTCCTGGAGTATTTCCCGATGCATTGAACTCGGAGTTTGGGAGGGTTTTTGGGGTGACCTTTCCCCTCCCGGAGGATCCCAGTCGTCACTATCACGATCATCATCATCCAATGGATCTTTATCAGAGGATTCCGAATTCGAGTTATCAGAATCTAATCTATGGAAGAGGGATTTGGCATACCTTTACTTGCAGGAGGATCATGATTTGGACCAAGACCAAAGTCTTCTGTAACAAAAATCTTAAACGGTTTATCTTCCACGTAAAAAACTATGGGGTTATTGACTTTGAAGAGACAATCTGTGATTAACTGAACTCTGGCGTAATCCATGCGAGAATATTCCACCGATAGCACTCTCCCGAATATACAACCAATTTCTGAAAATTTTCATAACTCCATGCGATCAATGGAACTCCATAAATTGTGATCCACATCTCTCCATCAATGCCGTGCTAGCGTTATTCACATCCCTTAGCTCCAGGAACCATCGTTCAAGCCATTTGCTTTTTATCATGTCATCCTTTTCTTCAACCGAATTGAACTGGATAAGATGAAGCATTCCCCCAAGGGGTTTAATCTTCAGATAGTTAACCCCTTCCGCCAAGATATGCTCATGGATAATCTTGGATGGAGATGAAGAGTTTGCGACTGCTATAACGCTTCTTTCCAGTAACTCCAGGATCTCTTCATTTTTCTCCCTGAGATGGCAAGAATCTGATCGCCCTCTAGTTCCACAAGTTCCACTTGGTCCCTTATTCTCTCCGTGTCTTCCCCAAGGACCCTAGAACTCATCCTACGGTGCTTTGTCATTTCTTTCACAATGTCAGTACTGAGAGGTTCAAGGATTTGGTTAGGGATGATTGATTCTATAGGTGAAGAGGATAAATTCGTTTGATGAGGTGGTTTCCGGGTATTAGGTTTGGTTGAGGGATTGATTGGTGGAACATCAGTGTGGATTGGTATTTGGTTTGGGTTCGAGACATCCTTATACGATCGGTGGTCTCTCCAAGCTGGATGATATTGTACCGGGTTTTTTTGAGGCTGTCTGTGATTTGGTTTAGGATTTGGAAAGTGGTTTTTATGGGGAGGGTCTTGTTTGTCATATTTTGCAGGGTTAACTCGCATCAAAAAATTTCCCATTCTTCTTCCATTCTCCTGCTTAATCGCATTGAGTAAAGCATTCATGGAGAAAAATTTAATGAATGCGTATTTGTGCCCACAGTTTTTCCGGAGTTTTGCTGGTATCACTAAGTCCTCCAGATCACCATATCTACTGAATATGTTGTTGTGATTGTTTGGGTATCAATATTGGGAGGAAGGAAATCTATGAAGGCTGTTCTCAAGGCTCTAGGTTGTGGTTTACTGGCTTGGGGTGTCTCCTTCTTACCATTGTCCATTCTCCTTCTCTTCGCTCGCTCCAGAGTTTTTCTCTCTCTCTCTCTCTAGGCATTCTCTCTCTACCTAAGATTGCTATTACAAATGCAATGACTACTTATGATGTGTGTTACAATGTCATTTCTTCTCAAACAGACGAGAGTGACATTGTAATACGTATCATAAGTAAGTAAGTAACCTACTAAACAAGTCATAAATAAATTAAAACTCAATAGAAGAGAACATACATACAAGCTTAACTCAATCAGAAATAATCAAAAGGTAGACTCAAAATAAGAAGACGTACAGCACAAAGGTTGACTTATTTAAAACAATTTTTTTTTATAGACTTGAGATCTTGACGTCATGAGTTAGTGGCTAAGATTGTATATTATATTAGAGATTCAAACAGTAGAAAATAATTTTGCTAATACAAAGATAATTTTGGAGATTATCAGAGACACTTACATGATGCAGAAGCTACGAGGACAACTAGAAAAGCTAACTTAACTGAAGCTCTCTCCATATATTATAAGTGGAAATTAATTATTAGAGATAATGATGAAAGTTTTGAACCTCAAAACTAGCTATTTATAATAAAGAGATATCATCGTAATTACCAACTAATATGAACGATTGTTATCTACCAAATCTACAAGCAAGGTATTTGACTTCTTAGTCTTAAAGGAGGTGCAAGATTAGTTATTATTGCACCATACAGCTAAGATTCAAAGAACATAGTGCTATATATTGCCAAATTATTGCCAAATTTTTCATATGGTGGTCTAATGTCATATAGAATTAAGGAAGAAGCTGACTTTGAAATGGTATAATTTCGACTCTAAATTACTAACATTATTTCAAGGATAGAAGTATCAAACGCCTAGATATGTTAGTTAAATTGGGAGTGATACCAAATAGGCCCTGAAATTTTTAATTTACTAATAGTTTTTTCAATTAGAATAAAGTGTCATATAGGTGATTTTTTTTATAAAAACTTTTTGAAAATTCAAGGTTAGTTTGTCTAAAACACTAAAATCAATATAGAAACTTGAATCACGTGAAAGTGTTCTTAGAAGAAAGATTCTAACGGCAGATTTCTGATTTGGTTTATTATTAGTTACAGACCCATCAAGAGATCAAAATGTGGACAAAACATCTTTTCAAAAAGAAAATATACCATCAGATGTCCTTATAAAAATTCCATTTGGACCGTCACAGAATGGTTCTTTACCCAAAACCACCTAAGGTAGGTAAAGCTCCCAATCCCGTTGTTCCTCAGCTTGGATTCCTCCACCGCTAAACCACCTAAAATTAACACTGATGCATCTTTCTTCTTGGATACTAATCTTGCTTGCTTGGGTATGGTATGCCATGATCATTTGGGTACCTGGGTCCTGGATTGAGGGTTAACAACTCTCAACTCTCAACTATTAATTCAAATACTTAAAAAGATTACCTCTCTCATTTGATTGATCCTTGCAGGGAGTTGCTCCAAGATCAAGAATGCGTTAGACTAACTCACGAAGGAAGAGGAGCAAATAGCCTTGCGGATAGTATAGCTAGGGAGGCAAAGGGGAAAACGGATGGTTTTGAAAACATTTAATTTGTATTTTGAGTGACCCTTTCCGGTTTATACTAATATCTACCTAAAAGAGAAACTCATCTCCACTACTCTGCTATCTACTACTCTGCTTAAAAAAAGAAAAAGATAAGAGGACTCTTGAAGGAGAAAAAGAGCAGTGATTAACATAGGAACCAAATTAGATTGAATTAACAAGTGGATAACACACTAATAGCAAGTTTTCAACTCAAATTAACCTCTAAACTTTGTCAAACAGACGAAAATATAACGACAATATAATTGATCCATGAGCTGTTTAATTTTGATTACCATAATTAACATAAACAGGCGAAGCTGCTAAAAGAAGATGCTGGTTGGTAAATGGTACTGAAGACCTTGAATTGCACGTCCTGCTACAACTTCATTGTATCTTATCTGCTTCCTTCATAACATCAGCTGAGCTAACAACTTTGCTCTCATTCTTGCAAATGGATGATTGCTAAACAGTTCCAGTCGCCCAGTGGCTTTGCAAGCTTGTCATATACTTGAGGGCAACTCGGGGTCGTATCCAGCAGAAGCCATCAGAAGCACTCCAATGTGATCTGCTTCTATTTCCTTCCGACCAAAATAAAGAATAACACCAAGGAAGACAATCCAACAAAGCCAATCGCAAGGTAGTTCGTGGATAATTGATGAAATCTAGCCTGAATAATCTTCCAAACCCGTAAATTGACACTCTATGTTACCTAACTCGCATATATATTATAGTCCACAACTCAATTTTAATGTGTCAAATGTAAATAAACAACATCAATTTAATGTTATCTGCGGCAAAGTATAGAATATGTGGAATATAGCAATCCATAATTGATCCAAAACCATTACTCAGTAATGGATTAGATTTTGTTAGCATCACACCTCTCTATTTAGTTCTATTACTTTTCCATTCACAACTTGATACAAATTTAAACTTGCTCTCAAATGGATGTCTAAATGAAATCGCTGACAAAGAAACAAGTTACGAGGTCCGGGCAATGTGATATGTTTTGCAATTATGCAGTAACATATGTGATGCAGTAACACAGTTATGCAGTAGCAGTACCACATGTTTGTTTAATCATCAAGAAAACATTTTAAGAGTAAGAGACTTACTTTTGCAAGAAGGATGCCTTAAGAGTAGTTTTGATCTTGCATTGGCAAATTCAGGCGCAGTAAATAGAATTTCAAATAATGTCACGTAGAACCCTAACATTGACCACCAGAACACAGCTGTCCAATGCTCTGCCTCATGTCGAGCCACAGCATGCCCAACCTAACAAATACATACCACCACATTGACATATGACATTCATAATGTAATCTGATAACCTAAAATTCATCAGTTTTTTTTCATATAATTCCTTTCATGTTTTTTGTATAGTTCTATTAACCATCAGCTTAAGCACATAATTGGAGTCCCAGGAATAGTTTTATATACCTGATGCGCGATAATTGTAGCCATTCAGCATCAGAGTTGAAATGGTTGAGCAATCCGGTGTAAACAACAATCTTCCCATCAAATAAACAACTGGACTCAACCAACGGTTTATCAACAACGAAAATTTCCCAATTAACCCTTCCAAATGGTTAGTAGTTATCTTAGCCCCACTATGCTTCTTCCTACTATCTTTATCATCAACTGTCTCCTCCTTCCAAATGGTTTTCTCCTTGAAAGTTTCATCTCTTTCGAGTTCGAGTTCATGGTGATTAATCTCTCTTTCCAGTGATTCAATAATGTGTTGGAATATAGACCTAACCCTCTCAGTATCAGGGTGTGTAGCAGGTTGTATTTTCCGCTTCTCAACTTCTCCATTTTCATTCTCACGAGTTGTTGACATAAGCACATAATGCTTCCTTCCTGTATATGGCACAACTACTGGGTGCACATGACGGTAAGCAATCAAGATTAGTGCAACTGCAAGAAGAAGTAATTTTTCCAGCAATGATTCAGCACTTACTTCGGTTTTATCACCATGATAATTTCTCCTTGCAAAACCAGAGAAAGAGCTAATCTCTTGATGATGTTTAAACCCATTAAAATACCCAGATTTTGCAGACCCAAATAACCCACTACACTTATTAGTAGATTGATTGTAAAACAAAGATGAGGAATTCGGAATGAACTCTTGGAGTTGGAATAGTACCAAATGTTTTGGAACGCAAGTTGAGTTTTAAAGCATTGTAGACAAACCTTGAATTTCTGTACCACGCCATGATTTTTGAACAACAAAAGCTGCTAACTTTGCTCCAAATTCTTGAATTTCAGGGTCAGTTATGAACTGGGTTCAAGTAACATACCAAAAAAAATTATGTGATTTTTGAATTTTGAAAGGTAAAATTTACGAGATTAAGATTTTAGATGAAATGGGTCACAAGAGTTGTTGCTTCCATAAATGGTTATGATATTCCTACTGAATTCCGAAAGTGCAAAAGTTTTCTCTGTGCAAAAGATTTCTTTTGCAGCCAGCTATGCACTACGCAACAAACTAAGAATGGATTAATGGGGTGTACTATTATCGAGAGTCATTCGTTTTTCGTTACGTACCTAGTCATTTTAAATTTTTAGATGTTGATTTGATAATTGGGATCAGGGGATGAAATTTTCTCTAATAAATGGAACAAAATATTTCGAGTAAGTGCGTCAATGCGTTACGAGTCTCTAAATGACACATGCTGAGAGTCTACGACAACTAGAGTTTTTTTTTTTTTGAGAGGACTTCTAGAGTGTATTATAACAATAGCTTTAGACTCGGTTTTTTAGGGAATGGAAAAGCGCAAATAGGAACATGCATCCAAGTACGCATAAAGGATGGTGCACCTTCTGTTAAACGATGTAGGTTTAATATTTTAAGAATTTATGATTTAAGAAAAAGTTGTTATCTGTTTCATTAAATCTTGCAACTTGTTTTACCTTTTAGGAAAAATGGTTGTTGGCGAGATTCCTTTTTTCAAATTTTTACATTTAAAAGTTAGGTTCTTTAAATTTAGACTAAATGTTCATTTACAATAGATGCTTTTTTTTTAGGTTTTTTCAAATGTTGTTGGAGATTTACATGTTCTTTAATTTTATATTGTATGCTTTTTTTATCTTGAAAAGTTGTTGAAAAAAAATCATATTCTTCTATATGAATGGTATGTTCTCTCGGGTGCACAATGCTGCTTTGTTCTGAAATATTGCTTTTTATACCAAAAGTGAAATTGTTGCAATAGATGTAAAATTATCCAAAGTAGTAATTGTTGCAATAAAAAAACGTAGATTAAAATACACTTAATATCAATATACGAGGCCCGAGGGATTAAAGTGCAACAAAGACCTACAATGTATGCAAATGTTATAGGAGTTTTCCTATGAACAATGTGATTTTCTTGTTGATATTTCGTTGATTCACTAGCTTTATAAGCAGTTTCCTATATGGGTTTCCTCGATTACAAAAAACTCCTGATAAGATATTTTCTTACATGGTGAAAAAATATAATCAAAATTGATGAAATTTGAGTTTGAGAAAACAAATGGCGAATTTTATGGGGATAGAAGAAGTAGCTAGTGCTAAAACAAATCTTTGTTGCATCAGAAAAGGAGAGAGCTTAAAAGTCAACTGTAGCTTAGTTTAAATTTTTGTTTCAACATTTTTTTTTTCATTAAAATTTGTACAAATTTTATCATATACCTAAATGTTGCGAGCATGATACATTTAAAGGCTATTTTTTTGCCTATTATTTATTTGAAATCATTCAAATGAACAAAATATATTAAATAAGAGAATTCTAAATAAGCAAATGAACATAAATTAGTATTGAGTGTACCATGTCAACCGTACATCTAAGTATATGAGGAACGAATTCCGCAATTTGAACCCTCTGTTACTTTTGACTGATGCAACAAAATTTTATATGATATACAAATAAAAAGTTTCAACCTGTTTAGTTAATTTTTTTACTCAAAATGCACGGTTCTAGCCTTCCTAGGAAGTTATTTTTTCCATGTATTTGAAATTCCTAGGAAGTGTAAAATTGTGTTTGGTTGATAATGGGAAGTAGAACTTCCTATGGGAAGCTCTACTTATCTAGGGGACCTAGGTAAGTAACTTCCTCCATTTTGGAGGAAGTAGAACTTCCTAAGAAGTACAAATTCCCATGATTTTGCCAACCAAACAACTTATTCATATACTTCTACTTTCTAGGAATTTTCACTTCCCATGATTTGTTTTGTCAACCAAACAAGACCTTAGAATAAAAAGTTCTAGTTCATTAAGGAATCAAATTATGTACTAATATACCTTACAAAAAGATGTGTATTAATAAAATGGATGGCACGGGACCCCTAAATTGTCTGAGACATCCCTGATTTTGACGATCTGAATTCATATATACTTCCTCCGTTTTTAGTGGTTCATATTGAATTTTGACATTATTCATCTAATGTAGTTTGTCTGTCATAGTCATTCGTCTCAAAATATACTTTCCAAATATCAACTTTTTGTAATTTTTAATCATTTACAATGGGATATTAAAGGTCTAGTTAAGTTACGTTGTGCAACGGCAGATCTAAGATCTAAGATCTTTGAGTTTCTTAACACATATTTTCAAACTATCACAATTTCTTTTTAATTTTACTACCACGTAACTGAAAATAATACAATACTCGAATACTGTCTTTGAAATCGGAAAAAACATAAAAATATTGAGCAAGCAATTCTTTTTCTTTTTCTTTTTTTAAGATAAGGAGCATTTCCTTACAAGAATTTGCAAAAGGTGAGAATCGAGCTCCTATTCAATAGGTGGTAGAGGGACCTCACAACCACTAGGCCAACCTTAATTAATCCTCAAATTAAGCAAACAATTAGAGATAGAGGGATTATAAATATGATGAATACAATACAACAATAACGGTTACAATCTTATACCACCATGTATAAATCACATTATTGGCAGGATTGAATCAAACACAAGTAGAAATATACATAATTCAATTCTAATGAATCGAAAAGTTCGAAACCATGCTATCGTAGAAGGACCATCTAGTGAGCTAGAGAGATTTTCTAGTTGAATCACGAGAGACTGGATTTAGTACTTCATTATTGAACATTATTATGATAGATTACTAAGTTTATGTGGAATTGTATAACATTATTTATTGTAGTACCCTCTTTATGACTACTTAGAAAAAAAAAGTGCTGTTTTATGTTAACCATCGAAAGGCAAATCATAACAACAAGTTTGGTTTTGGCCACAGCATATAGTACAAGGCCAATCACAGTCATTGGAGTCACTGCACGGGTAGCCACAACCGTGAATTTGATATGCTGGTACGCCTGTAGGTGTTACTGCTAGCGGCGGCGGCACTGGTGCTGGAGCTGGTGTTGCTACCCCTGATATTGGTGGGGTGCTTCATTTTTGCATCTTGCTTCTGCTGCAAATGGAACTACAACTGCAAAATAATGATGTGATTGTAACTTTTTAGTTTATTGTTGTCCATCCTTCAATATTATCCTAGACGATGTTAACAAAGTTTATATCATTTTTTTTTTGGAAAAATTGTTTTAAATAAGTCAATTTTTGCGCGTTTTCTCATTTTAAATCTACCTTTTGATTATCCTTGGTTGAGTTAGGTTTGTATGTCTGTTTTCTTCTATTGAGTTTTAACCTATTTGTGACTTGTTTAATCGGTTACTTATGATGTGTGTTTTTTTTTTTTATCATTTTATTTCACAATCCTTTTAAAAGGGTACTTTCGTCTGCCACTTACATCATACCATGGGAGGGGGTCGGTTCAAAATTAAATGGGAGACTTTTTCCATCTAACTACATCTGAGAAAACATAGATTTCTCCAATTGCATTCTGTTTTACTTGACTTGAGCAGCTTGAGAGATAATCAAACTTCAGAAGAGGGAGCTTTTTGCATGTAGATCTGATGAAGTTCAACAGGAAGGAGAGATTAGTCGGACCAGATGAGAGATTGAGGCACCAACTGATAGCTTGGCTGGATTCAGAGAAAATTGAGATTTCTCGGTCTTTTAGATTTTGCACACTGAGAGAGATTTGCAGAGCTCGGTGAATTGCAATCACTGCAACTTCATTAATACCCATTGGCGGAAAAGGGCAGGAGAAGGAGCATAAGATCACACCCACTTCATCTCTGAGGAAGCCTCCAAAAATGCCTCCTGCTCTAGCACCTTCTTTTGGCGAGAACGGGGTGAAACCCACCATCCACTTGAGACAAGGGTCAGGGGGGTTAGATCTGAGCTGAATTAGAGGGGGGAGATGGGAGGTTTTACTTCTTCGAGGCACAGCGCTACCCCATAAGAGACATTGTGGGATTCTGATGACTTCTTCAATTGTGTACGGGAAGGAGAGGTTCCAAGGCTTCATCCACCAACATAAACGGACAAGAATGAGGTTTTTGATTTCTGAAACTGATGATTCTTTCTTATTGAAAATTCTCTCATTGCGTTCTCTCCAGATTGACCAGATAATCACAATGAATGCTGCCAGCCAGATTTTTTTGAATAATTTTTCCTTCCTTGGGCAATTCCATTGAGAGAGGGCAAGATTTAGAGATTTTGGCCATACCCAAGATAGGTTCCAAAGGTCCCACCACCAAGCCCAAATCTCCATTGAGAAGGGGCAAAACAAAAAGAGGTGCGAAATATCCTCAGGCTCCAAACTACATAATGAGCAACCCACCTCAGCGGGTGGGATAATGTTCAGAGAAGCTAGTTTCTTCTTAGTATTGATTCTCTCTAGCACTGATAACCAAGTGAAGATTTCTATTCGGAAGGGAACAAGTCCTTTCCATATCTTTTGAGGGAGATTTTCTAGACAGGGCTTCGAGCGCTTGTGAAGTTCTTCATAGAAGGAGCGAACTGAGAAATTACCAGCCATACTAAAGTTCCATATTAACTCATCTGATTCATTGAGGCGGACTGAGATTTGCTGGAGGGAAGGTTGGAGCTGCTCCCATTCAATGCGGTCTCTCTTTCTGAATTCTCTGGACCATGGCAAATTCCATTTCCATTCCAAATTCACCCAAGAACCCATCTCCGCTACTGAAGCCATGGGTAAAACTGAGATTAGGAAGAGTCTTGGGAAGGTTAATTTCAGAGGCAAATTGCCCAGCCAAGAGTCATGCCAAAATAAGGTATTCTCCCCATTCCCTATTCTTTTCCTGGTACCTTGTTTCAGAAGTTCATTTGTTGCTTGGTGTTTTAGGAGATGGTTGCAAAGATGTCTCCAAGGACCACCTGATCTTATTGGAGCAATGTCAGCCATATTCATTTGCGCCTGGTATTTATATTTGGCTTTAATTGATAGTCTCCATAGCGAATCTGGTTCTGAAAAATACCTCCACACCCACTTACAAAGGAGCCCCAAATTTCTAATCAGAAGGTTACTCACATTTAAGCCTCCCAACGCTTTTGGAAGCTGGACATATTCCCACTTCACCATAGATAGAGCCCTTTTATCCATACCACCACTCCAAAGAAAGCTTCTCTGAATTTTATTAATTTTTTCTATAACTCCTTGTGGCATAGGATATAAGGACATGAAATAGATTGGCAGGTTCGAGAGTGAGGCTTTTAGTAAAGTGAGTCTTCCACCAATCGAGAGTAATTTCTCTTTCCATGTGGCCAATTTCTTCCTCATTCTCTCCAAGAGAGGTTCCCATGTTGCTAATCTCGCGGAACTGCCACCTATTGGAAGGCCCAGGTAGGTGATCGGGAAATTACCAACTCTGCAAAATAATTGCCTTGCCGCTTCTTTAAGCCAAGATTGAGGAGTATTGATTCCAAGGATCTCACTTTTGTGGAAGTTGATCTGCAAGCCTGAGGATAGCTGGAACAGGATGAGAGTTTTATGGATGTTATTGAGCGCCTTCAAATCCGGAGTTGAGAATACTATCGTATCATCTGCAAATTGAAGATGAGTTAGAATAGGACCCGATTTACAAATAGCAATACCTGACCATTTATTCAATTCTGTGGCTTTTCTGATCATGAGATTCAAAACTTCCGCTGCTAACACAAAGAGAAAGGGAGAGAGAGGGTCTCCTTGACGGAGGCCCCTCTGGAGCTTGAACGGAGTCGAAGGAGAGCCATTTAGGAGGACAGATGCGGCTGCAGATGAGACACAGGAGGAGATCCATTTTCGCCATGTTAATGGGAAGCCCATTTGATCCATGGTCCAATCCAAGAAAGACCAGGAAACACTGTCAAAGGCCTTGTGGAAGTCCAGTTTTAACATTACTGCCCCCATCTTGGAACTTTTGTATGAGTCCAATAACTCGCCAGTGATTAAAACACTATCCAAGATCTGGCGCCCCTCAATAAAAGAAGATTGTTGGGGCCCAATAAGATCGTTCATAACATTTTTCAGCCTGAAGGAAAGCAACTTCGCAATTATCTTGTAAAGGCTACCGACCATACTGATGGGTCGGAAGTCCTTGAAGTTTGAGGGGGCTTCCACCTTGGCGATCAGCGCTATGAACGCTACATTACTACCCCTTGGTAGTGTTCCAGACTGCCAGAATTCATTGACAAGTGAGAAAATGTCTTCTTTGATGATTGCCCAGGAAGACTTTATGAAGTTAAAATTGAAACCATCCGGGCCAGGGGATTTTGAAGGGCTACATGATGCTACTGCTTTTTCTATTTCAGAGTGTGAGAAAGGTTTGGTGAGGTCCGAGGATTGTATTGATGAGAGTTTTTTGAAGGCTAGGTTCAAGAAAGTTGGTCTGGAAAAGGTTTCTTCTGAGAACAGATTTTGGAAATAGAGTGAGGCTTCGGCTTTGATTTTTTCCGGGTCACAGACGGTCTCACCATCGATCGTGATGGAAGAGATATTATTCTTCCGTCTTCTAATCGATGCATAGGCATGGAAGAACTTTGAGTTCTTATCCCCACACTTCAACCAACTTATACGAGAGTTCTGGGCCCAGTGAATTTCCTTGCGTTTGATCCAATCCCATAAATCCAGTTGGGCCTTGGATCTGAGACTCAGTTCATCAACCGATAGGTTTCTCGTGTTGGCAACAGTATCCCATTTGTGAATTTCGTCTTCTAATTGAGAGATATTGGTTTCTAGATTCCCAAATTTTGACTGGTTCCATACTTTCAACTCTTTTCTGACAGCTTTAAACTTCTCTGAAATTGTGAATCCCTTCGAATCTTCCCATACTTTCCTAGTAAGGATCAGGCAATCCTTGTGGGTGAGCCACATGTCAAGAAATCTGAAAGGTTTCGGTCCCCGGTCCTTAGATTGCGACTTCAGTACAAGAGGGCAATGATCCGAGATACTCCTTTTGAGGATGGAGGCATTAAGGAATGAGAATTTCAGAATCCAATCTGGTTGGACAAGAATTCTATCCAGCTTTGATTTTGATTGACCCCTAAACCATGTAAAGTATCCATTGGAGGGTGTGATTTCAGTAAGATGAAGGTTGGTTATGAATTGCCTGAATTTTCCGGCACTAGTTTCATCTATTATCCGGCTGCCTCGATCTTGGGAAGATAGTACCTCATTGAAATCCCCCGCTATTAGAAGAGGTAAGTGTGAGTTTCTGCAAAAATCCTCTATATGGTTCCATGTGTCTGATCTAGTCGAAGCATCACAGGAGTTATAAATATTTATGAGAAGGCATTGAAAATTTTCCCTCACCACCATTCCTTCCATTGCGATCCATTGTGATTCGATTCTACTGGAAACCAGATGAAATTTTGAGGGTCTCCATAGGGAGATTAATCCTCCAGAGGATCCGTTTGATGGACTGATACAGAGGCTGAGGTCATCATCACACCAAATTGATTTTTGCAATTTAGAAGGAATACATTCCAGTTTGGATTCTTGGATGAATACTATCATGGGGTCATGAAGGAGTAGTAACTTTTTGAGAACATTTCTTTTAGGCCATGCTCCGAGGCCCCTGACATTCCACGAGATTAACATGGAACAATTTATTGAGAGTATAAGATGTACTTATACATTGGAAAGCCAGTCCTGCTCCTGGCGTGACAAAATTCCAACAATTTTGTCTTGTAGATCTGATAGTTCACCATTGAATTTCATTCCTAGTTGCAAGCCTAATTCAATAATTTCCGAGGCAGTGTTCTCATGAGATGTTTTCGGGTTTGGGGAGGGAGAGGGAGGAAGAGTGGGGGATTGGAGGAGGAGGAGGAGAGGCGGTTTTTGGCTTTATTTTTCTTCAGTCGTTTTTGTAATCTCCTTTTTTCATGATGGGCTTTCAGAGGGGGAGGAAGGAAGTCTTAAAACCGGGGGGGATAGAAGGGCTGGACGTCGAAGGAGAGGATGAGAGTGTCTTAGTTTGGGATTTTGATTGGGCTTTCCTTAGTAGCGGGCCAAAGGAATTATCAGTGTGGATCAGAGGATTGTAAAGGAAAGCTTTGGTCATTGAGGCTGGGCTTTAAAGGAGAGTTTCGACTTGTAGAACTAGGGGAGTTTTGTGTATTTTGGGCAGGTTTGGGGACCAATGGGCTTATTGGGCTGATTATATTATTTTGGGAGATGGGGGGATTATTATATTTAAAGGTTGGATCAGGGCTAAAAGGTGAGCCCAGTTTCGTTGTTGGAGGGAAGGGTAAGGTTTTCGATGGTGAAGGTGGGGCTTTTTGGAGTTCAAGTGGTTGGGAGGAGGACTTTTGTTGATTTAAGTTCCCAATGCAAAGCAGACTTGGGGAACGTGGTGGGGTATTAAAGTTCAGTTGAGTTTTGGGAGGTTTAGGGTATATGGGAGGTTTTTGTTTTGCATTGGGAGAGACCTTGGCACTAGCTTTGGTAGGCGAAGTAATGATTGTCTCATTATTAACTCCAATGTCCGAGATTCCTGGAGTATTTCCCGATGCATTGAACTCGGAGTTTGGGAGGGGTTTTTGGGGTGACCTTTCCCCTCCCGGAGGATCCCAGTCGTCACTATCACGATCATCATCATCCAATGGATCTTTATCAGAGGATTCCGAATTCGAGTTATCAGAATCTAATCTATGGAAGAGGGATTTGGCATACCTTTACTTGCAGGAGGATCATGATTTGGACCAAGACCAAAGTCTTCTGTAACAAAAATCTTAAACGGTTTATCTTCCACGTAAAAAACTATGGGGTTATTGACTTTGAAGAGACAATCTGTGATTAACTGAACTCTGGCGTAATCCATGCGAGAATATTCCACCGATAGCACTCTCCCGAATATACAACCAATTTTCTGAAAATTTTCATAACTCCATGCGATCAATGGAACTCCATAAATTGTGATCCACATCTCCCTCCATAATGCCGTGCTAGCGTTATTCACATCCCTTAGCTCCAGGAACCATCGTTCAAGCCATTTGCTTTTTATCATGTCATCCTTTTCTTCAACCGAATTGAACTGGATAAGATGAAGCATTCCCCCAAGGGGTTTAATCTTCAGATAGTTAACCCCTTCCGCCAAGATATGCTCATGGATAATCTTGGATGGAGATGAAGAGTTTGCGACTGCTATAACGCTTCTTTCCAGTAACTCCAGGATCTCTTCATTTTTCTCCCCTGAGATGGCAAGAATCTGATCGCCCTCTAGTTCCACAAGTTCCACTTGGTCCCTTATTCTCTCCGTGTCTTCCCCAAGGACCCTAGAACTCATCCTACGGTGCTTTGTCATTTCTTTCACAATGTCAGTACTGAGAGGTTCAAGGATTTGGTTAGGGATGATTGATTCTATAGGTGAAGAGGATAAATTCGTTTGATGAGGTGGTTTCCGGGTATTAGGTTTGGTTGAGGGATTGATTGGTGGAACATCAGTGTGGATTGGTATTTGGTTTGGGTTCGAGACATCCTTATACGATCGGTGGTCTCTCCAAGCTGGATGATATTGTACCGGGTTTTTTTGAGGCTGTCTGTGATTTGGTTTAGGATTTGGAAAGTGGTTTTTATGGGGAGGGTCTTGTTTGTCATATTTTGCAGGGTTAACTCGCATCAAAAAATTTCCCATTCTTCTTCCATTCTCCTGCTTAATCGCATTGAGTAAAGCATTCATGGAGAAAAATTTAATGAATGCGTATTTGTGCCCACAGTTTTTCCGGAGTTTTGCTGGTATCACTAAGTCCTCCAGATCACCATATCTACTGAATATGTTGTGGATTGTTTGGGTATCAATATTGGGAGGAAGGAAATCTATGAAGGCTGTTCTCAAGGCTCTAGGTTGTGGTTTACTGGCTTGGGGGTGTCTCCTTCTTACCATTGTCCATTCTCCTTCTCTTCGCTCGCTCCAGAGTTTTTCTCTCTCTCTCTCTCTAGGCATTCTCTCTCTACCTAAGATTGCTATTACAAATGCAATGACTACTTATGATGTGTGTTACAATGTCATTTCTTCTCAAACAGACGAGAGTGACATTGTAATACGTATCATAAGTAAGTAAGTAACCTACTAAACAAGTCATAAATAAATTAAAACTCAATAGAAGAGAACATACATACAAGCTTAACTCAATCAGAAATAATCAAAAGGTAGACTCAAAATAAGAAGACGTACAGCACAAAGGTTGACTTATTTAAAAATTTTTTTTTATAGACTTGAGATCTTGACGTCATGAGTTAGTGGCTAAGATTGTATATTATATTAGAGATTCAAACAGTAGAAAATAATTTTGCTAATACAAAGATAATTTTGGAGATTATCAGAGACACTTACATGATGCAGAAGCTACGAGGACAACTAGAAAAGCTAACTTAACTGAAGCTCTCTCCATATATTATAAGTGGAAATTAATTATTAGAGATAATTGATGAAAGTTTTGAACCTCAAAACTAGCTATTTATAATAAAGAGATATCATCGTATTACCAACTAATATGATACGATTGTTATCTACCAAATCTACAAGCAAGGTATTTGACTTCTTAGTCTTAAAGGAGGTGCAAGATTAGTTATTATTGCACCACTACAGCTAAGATTCAAAGAACATAGTGCTATATATTGCCAAATTATTGCCAAATTTTTCATATGGTGGTCTAATGTCATATAGAATTAAGGAAGAAGCTGACTTTGAAATGGTATAATTTCGACTCTAAATTACTAACATTATTTCAAGGATAGAAGTATCAAACGCCTAGATATGTTAGTTAAATTGGGAGTGATACCAAATAGGCCCTGAAATTTTTAATTTACTAATAGTTTTTTCAATTAGAATAATAGTGTCTATATAAGGTGATTTTTTTTTATAAAAACTTTTTGAAAATTCAAGGTTATGTTTGTCTAAAACACTAAAATCAATATAGAAACTTGAATCACGTGAAAGTGTTCTTAGAAGAAAGATTCTAACGGCAGATTTCTGATTTGGTTTATTATTTAGTTACAGACCCATCAAGAGATCAAAATGTGGACAAAACATCTTTTTCAAAAAGAAAAATATACCATCAGATGTCCTTATAAAAATTCCATTTGGACCGTCACAGAATGGTTCTTTACCCAAAACCAACCTAAGGTAGGTAAAGCTCCCAATCCCGTTGTTCCCTCAGCTTGGATTCCTCCACCGCTAAACCACTAAAAATTAACACTGATGCATCTTTCTTCTTGGATACTAATCTTGCTTGCTTGGGTATGGTATGCCATGATCATTTGGGTACCTGGGTCCTGGATTGAGGGTTAACAACTCTCAACTCTCAACTATTAATTCAAATACTTTAAAAGATTACCTCTCTCATTTGATTGATCCTTGCAGGGAGTTGCTCCAAGATCAAGAAGGCGTTAGACTAACTCACGAAGGAAGAGGAGCAAATAGCCTTGCGGATAGTATAGCTAGGGAGGCAAAGGGGAAAACGGATGGTTTTGAAAACATTTAATTTGTATTTTGAGTGACCCTTTGGTTTATACTAATATCTACCTAAAAGAGAAACTCATCTCCACTACTCTGCTATCTACTACTACTGCTTAAAAAAAGAAAAAGATAGAGAGGATCTCTTGAAGGAGAAAAAGAGCAGTGATTAACATAGGAACCAAATTAGATTGAATTAACAAGTGGATAACATACTAATAGCAAGTTTTCAACTCAAATTAACCTCTAAACTTTGTCAAACAGACGAAATATAACGACAATATAATGATCCATGAGCTGTTTAATTTTGATTACCATAATTCATAAACAGGCGAAGCTGCTAAAAGAAGATGCTGGTTGGTAAATGGTTACTGAAGACCTTGAATTGCACGTCCTGCTACAACTTCATTGTATATCTTATCTGCTTCCTTCATAACATCATCGAGCTAACAACTTTGCTCTCATTCTTGCAAATGGATGAGTTGCTAAACAGTTCCAGTCGCCCAGTGGCTTTGCAAGCTTGTCATATACTTGAGGTGCAACTCGCGGGTCGTATCCAGCAGAAGCCATCAGAAGCACTCCAATGTGATCTGCTTCTATTTCCTTCCGACCATAATAAAGAATAAACACCAGGAAAACAATCCAACAAGGGACAAGCAGATAGTTCGTGGCAGTAATTGTGGAGCTCTAGCCTGAATAATCTTCCAAACTCTGTAAATTGACACCATATGTTACCTAACTCACATATATATTATAGTCCACAACTCAAATTTATTGTGTCAAATGTGCATAAACAACATAAATTTAATGTTATCTGCGACAAAGGATAGAATCTGTGGAATATAGCAATCCATATATCGATCCAAAACCATTACTCAGTAATGGATTAGATTTTTTAGCATCACACCTCTCTATTTAGTTCTATTACTTTTCCATTCCACAACTTGATACAAATTTAACTTGCTCTCAAATGGATATCTAAATGAAATCGCTGACAAATGAAACAAGTTACTAGGTCCGGGCATGTAATATAGTTTGCAATTATGCAGTAACATATGTGATGCAGTAACACAGTTATGCAGTAGCAGTACCACATGTTTGTTAATCATCAAGAAAACATTTTAAGAGTAAGAGACTTACTTTTGCAAGAGAGGATGCCTTAAGAGTAGTTTTGATCTTGCATTGGCAGATTCAGGCTCAGTAAATAGAATTTTAAATAATATCACGTTGAGGATATTAACAACCAGAAAAATGCTGTCGAATCCTCTGCCTCATGTCGAGCCACAGCATGCCCAACCTAACAAATACATACCACCAAATTGACATATGACATTCATAATGTAATCTGATAACCTAAAATTCATCAGTTTTTTTGTATAGTTCTATTAACCATCAGCTTAAGCACATAATTGGAGTCCCATGAATAGTTTTATATACCTGATGCGCGATAATTGTAGCCAATTCAGCATCAGAGTTGCAATGGTTGAGCAATCCGGTGTAAACAACAATCTTCCACCTAATAAATAACTGGACTCAACCAACGGTTTATCAACAACGAAAATTTCCCAATTCATCCCTTCCAAATGGTTAGTAGTTATCTTAGCCCCACTATGCTTCTTCCTACTATCTTTATCATCAACTGTCTCCTCCTTCCAAATGGTTTTCTCCTTGAAAGTTTCATCTCTTTCGAGTTCGAGTTCATGGTGATTAATCTCTCTTTCCAGTGATTCAAGAATGTGTTGGAATATTGACCTAACCCTATCAGTATCAGGGTGTGTAGCAGGTTGTATTTTCCGCTTCTCAACTTCTCCAATTTCATTCTCACGAGTTGTTGACATAAGCACATAATGCTTCCTTCCTGTATATGGCACAACTACTGGGTGCACATGAGGGTAACCAAGTATACCAAAAGTCAAAGATTAGTCCAATTGGAACAAGGAATTTTTCCAGCCATGATTCAACCTTACTTCGGTTTTATCACCATGATAATTTCTCCTTGCAAAACCAGAGAAGAGCTAATCTCTTGATGATGTTTAAACCCATTAAAATACCCAGATTTTGCAGACCCAAATAACCCTACACTTATTAGTAGATTGATTGTAAAACAAAGATGAGGAATTCGAATGAACTCTTGGAGTTGGAATAGTACCAAATGTTTTGGAACGCAAGTTGAGTTTTTAAAGCATTGTAGACAAACCTTGAATTTCTGTACCACGCCATGATTTTTGAACAACAAAAGCTGCTAACTTTGCTCCAAATTCTTGAATTTCAGGGTCAGTTATGAACTGGGTTCAAGTAACATACCAAAAAAAAAAATTACGTGATTTTTGAATTCTGAAATGTAAAATTTATGAGATTAAGGGTTTTAGATGAAATGGGTCACAAGAGTTGTTGCTTCCATAAATGGTTATGATATTCCTGCTGAATTCCGAAAGTGCAAAAGTTTTCTCTGTGCAAAAGATTTCTTTTGCAGCCAGCTATGCACTACGCAACAAACTATGCAACAAACTAAGAATGGATTAATGGGGTGTACTATTATCGAGAGTCATTCGTTTTTCGTTACGTACCTACTCATTTTAAATTTTTAGATGTTGATTTGATAATTGGGATCAGGGGATGAAATTTTCTCATTTAATAAATGGAACAAAATATTTCTACCCCGAGTAAGTGCGTCAATGCGTTACGAGTCTCTAAATGACACATATTGAGAGTCTACGACAACTAGAGTGTATTATCTTTTCTCATTTGCTAAACGACGCCCTAGAATATCTTACTAACGCCCTAAATACGTATAATATACGTATTTTTCCATTTTCAGATTTTCCACCTTCTACATTCACTTCTCTCCCCTCTTCTCCCACATTACCATTGGGGACCATTGCACCACCACCGCCGCACCAGTCGCCGTCGCACCAGTACTGCGCCGCACCACCGACACACTGCCACCGCACCACAACCGTCGTAACCCACCCTCCTCTTCTATGTTTCTTCATTAACAGTAATTTGAAATTTTTTTAAAAAAAAAGGGGAGGCGTCTATGGCAGGCGCTTCACCACATGGTGAGGCGCCTGCCATGGACGCCTCCACCAGTGGTGGGGCGTCCATGGTGGACGCCTCCCCTTTTTTTTAAAAAAAAAATTCAGAAAATAAAGAAAACGGAGTAGAGAAAAAGGGGATGGTGGTGGTGTGTCGGGGGTACGGCGGTGGTGGCCGGGATACGACGATGGTGGGGTGTCGGGGGTACGTCGGTGGTGGTGGTGCCGGCACAATGTTGTTAGAAGACATAAGAGTCAGAAGTGTGAAATTGGAGAAGAATATGGTAGTGGTGGTGTGGTGGCAGTTGTGGTGGAGAGGAGAGAGAAATTGGTGGCAGTTATGGTGGAGAGGAGAGAGAAAGTGAGTGAGTGAAGGGGAAAGAGAGGAAAGAAATGCAGGTATATAAATACGGTATGAAAATACCGTATTTAGGGCGTTACCAGAAAAATTTAGGGCGTAATTTAGCAAAGCCTTATTTTTTTTGAGAGGACTACTAGAGTGTATTATAACAATAGCTTTAGACTCGGTTTTTTAGGGAATGGAAAAGCGCAAATAGGAACATGCATCCAAGTACGCATAAAGGATGGTGCACCTTCTGTTAAACGATGTAGGTTTAATATTTTAAGAATTTATGATTTAAGAAAAATGTTGTTATCTGTTTCATTAAATCTTGCAACTTGTTTTACCTTTTAGGAAAAATGGTTGTTGGCGAGATTCCTTTTTTCAAATTTTTACATTTAAAAGTTAGGTTCTTTAAATTTAGACTAAATGTTCATTTACAATAGATGCTTTTTTTTTAGGTTTTTTCAAATGTTGTTGGAGATTTACATGTTCTTTAATTTTATATTGTATGCTTTTTTTATCTTGAAAAGTTGTTGAAAAAAATCATATTCTTCTATATGAATGGTATGTTCTCTCGGGTGCACAATGCTGCTTTGTTCTGAAATATTGCTTTTTATACCAAAAGTGAAATTGTTGCAATAGATGTAAAATTATCCAAAGTAGTAATTGTTGCAATAGAAAAAAACGTAGATTAAAATACACTTAATATCAATATACGAGGCCCGAGGGATTAAAGTGCAACAAAGACCTACAATGTATGCAAATGTTATAGGAGTTTTCCTATGAACAATGTGATTTTCTTGTTGATATTTCGTTGATTCACTAGCTTTATAAGCAGTTTCCTATATGGGTTTCCTCGATTACAAAAAACTCCTGATAAGATATTTTCTTACATGGTGAAAAATATAATCAAAATTGATGAAATTTGAGTTTGAGAAAACAAATGGCGAATTTTATGGGATAGAAGAAGTAGCTAGTGCTAAAACAAATCTTTGTTGCATCAGAAAAGGAGAGAGCTTAAAAGTCAACTGTAGCTTAGTTTAAATTTTTGTTTCAACATTTTTTTTTTCATTAAAATTTGTACAAATTTTATCATATACCTAAATGTTGCGAGCATGATACATTTAAAGGCTATTTTTTTGCATTTATTTATTTGAAATCATTCAAATGAACAAAATATATTAAATAAGAGAATTCTAAATAAGCAAATGAACATAAATTAGTATTGAGTGTACCATGTCAACCGTACATCTAAGTATATGAGGAACGAATTCCGCAATTTGAACCCTCTGTTACTTTTGACTGATGCAACAAAAATTTTATATGATATACAAATAAAAAGTTTCAACCTGTTTAGTTAATTTTTTTACTCAAAATGCACGGTTCTAGCCTTCCTAGGAAGTTATTTTTTCCATGTATTTGAAATTCCTAGGAAGTGTAAAATTGTGTTTGGTTGATAATGGGAAGTAGAACTTCCTATGGGAAGCTCTACTTCTAGGGGACCTAGGTAAGTAACTTCCTCCATTTTGGAGGAAGTAGAACTTCCTAAGAAGTACAAATTCCCATGATTTTGCCAACCAAACAACTTTTCATATACTTCTACTTTCTAGGAATTTGCACTTCCCATGATTTGTTTGTCAACCAAACAAGACCTTAGAATAAAACAGTTCTAGTTCATTAAGGAATCAAATTATGTACTAATATACCTTACAAAAAGATGTGTATTAATAAAATGGATGGCACGGGACCCCTAAATTGTCTGAGACATCCCTGATTTTGACGATCTGAATTCATATATACTTCCTCCGTTTTAGTGGTTCATATTGAATTTTGACATTATTCATCTAATGTAGTTTGTCTGTCATAGTCATTCGTCTCAAAATATACTTTCCAAATATCAACTTTTTGTAATTTTTAATCATTTACAATGGGATATTAAAGGTCTAGTTAAGTTACGTTGTGCAACGGCAGATCTAAGATCTAAGATCTTTGAGTTTCTTAACACATATTTTCAAACTATCACAATTTCTTTTTAATTTTACTACCACGTAACTGAAAATAATACAATACTCGAATACTGTCTTTGAAATCGGAAAAACATAAAATATTGAGCAAGCAATTCTTTTTCTTTTTCTTTTTTTAAGATAAGGAGCATTTCCTTACAAGAATTTGCAAAAGGTGAGAATGAGCTCCTATTCAATAGGTGGTAGAGGGACCTCACAACCACTAGGCCAACCTTATATTAATCCTCAAATTAAGCAAACAATTAGAGATAGAGGGATTATAAATATGATGAATCAATACAACAATAACGGTTACAACTTATACCACCATGTATAAATCACATTATTGCCAGGATTGAATCAAACACAAGGAGAAATATACATAATTAAATTCTAATGAATCGAAAAGTTCGAAACCATGTTATCGTAGAAGGACCATCTAGTGAGCTAGAAGAGATTTTCTAGTTGAATCACGAGAGACTAGATTTAGTACTTCATTATTGAACATTATTATGATAAATTACTAAGTTTATGTGGAATTGTATAACATTATTTATTGTAGTACCCTCTTTATGACTACTTAGAAAAAAAAAGGTGCTGTTTTATGTTAACCATCGAAAGGCAAATCATAGCAACAAGTTTGGTTTTGGCCACAGCATATAGTACAAGGCCAATCACAGTCATTGGAGTCACTGCACGGGTAGCCACAACCGTGAATTTGATATGTTGGTACGCCTGTAGGTGTTACTGCTAGCGGCGGCGGCGCTGGTGTTGCTACCCCTGATATTGGTGGGGGTGCTTCATTTTTGCATCTTGCTTCTGCTACAAATGGAACTACAACTGCAAACTAACTTTTTAGTGTATTATATTGTTGTTCATCCCTCAATATTATGCTAGACTATGTGTAACAAAGTTATATCATTATTTTTAAGACTTGAGGTCTTGACATCATGAGTTAGTGGCTAAGATTGTACTCCCTTCGTTTCATTTTAATCTACACAGTTACACTTTTCACGCATGTCAATGCAAAACTTTGAGACATATATCTTTAGTTTTGTATTTGTAAAAATTATAAAAAGTACATATTAATAAAATACATGTTATGTTGAATTTAATAAGATCTCACATGACTATATTTTCATCCGCGTATAAATCACAAATGATGGTCAAAGTGAAATTTGTGAATAGTGTAAAATATCAAAATGTAACAATTAAAATGAAACGGAACGAATATATTATACTCCTTCCGTCCCATAATATAATGCTTGTTTCTTTTTACACGGTCTCAAAGACGTAACTTTGACCTTTAATATCTTCAATTCCGTATTAATAAAAATTGGGACGGAGGAGTATTAGAGATTCAAACAGTAGATATAATTTTGCCAATACAAAGATAATTTTGGAGATTATCAGAGACACTTACATGATGCAGAAGCTACGAGGACAACTAGAAAAGCTAACTTAACTGAAGCTCTCTCCATATATTATAAGTGGAAGTTAATTAGAGATAATTGATGAAAGTTTTGAGCCTCAAAACTAGCTATTTATAATGAAGAGATATCATCGTATTATTAACTGATATGATATGATTTTTATTTCCAAATCTACAAGCAAGGTATTTGACTTCTTAGTCTTAAAGGAGGTGCAAGATTAGTTATTATTGCACTACTACAGCAAAGATTCAAAGAACATAGTGCTATATATTGCCAAATTATTGCCAAATTTTTCATATGGTGGTCTAATGTCATATAGAATTAAGGAAGAAGCTGACTTTGAAATGGTATAATTTCGACTCTAAATTACTAACATTATTTCAAGGATAGAAGTACCAAACGCCTAGATATGTTAGTTAAATTGGGAGTGATACAAATAGGCCCTGAGATTTTTAATTTACTAATAGTTTTTTCAATTAGAATAATAGTGTCTATATAAGGTGATTTTTTTTTTTATAAAAAACTTTTTAAAAACTCAAGGTTATGTTTGTCTAAAACACTAAAATCAATATAGAAACTTGAATCACGTGAAAGTGTTCTTAGAAGAAAGATTCTAACGGCAGATTTCTGATTTGGCTTATTATTTAGTTACAGACCCATCAAGAGATCAAAATGTGGACAAAACATCTTTTTCAAAAAGAAAAATATACCATCAGATGTCCTTATAAAAATTCCATTTGGACCGTCACAGAATGGTTCTTTACCCAAAACCAACCTAAGGTAGGTAAAGCTCCCAATCCCGTTGTTCCCTCAGCTTGGATTCCTCCACCGCTAAACCACCTAAAAATTAACACTGATGCATCTTTCTTCTTGGATACTAATCTTGCTTGCTTGGGTATGGTATGCCATGATCATTTGGGTACCTGGGTCCTGGATTGAGGGTTAACAACTCTCAACTCTCAACTATTAATTCAAATACTTTAAAAGATTACCTCTCTCATTTGATTGATCCTTGCAGGGAGTTGCTCCAAGATCAAGAAGCGTTAGACTAACTCACGAAGGAAGAGGAGCAAATAGCCTTGCGGATAGTATAGCTAGGGAGGCAAAGGGGAAAACGGATGGTTTTGAAAACATTTAATTTGTATTTTGAGTGACCCTTTCCCGGTTTATACTAATATCTACCTAAAAGAGAAACTCATCTCTACTACTCTGCTATCTACTACTACTGCTTAAAAAAAGAAAAAGATAGAGAGGATCTCTTGAAGGAGAAAAAGAGCAGTGATTAACATAGGAACCAAATTAGATTGAATTAACAAGTGGATAACATACTAATAGCAAGTTTTCAACTCAAATTAACCTCTAAACTTTGTCAAACAGATGAAATATAACGACAATATAATGATCATGAGCTGTTTAATTTTGATTACCACAATTCATAAACAGGCGAAGCTGCTAAAAGAAGATGCTGGTTGGTAAATGGTTACTGAAGACCTTGAATTGCACGTCCTGCTACAACTTCATTGTATATCTTATCTGCTTCCTTCATAACATCAGCTCGAGCTAACAACTTTGCTCTCATTCTTGCAAATGGATGAGTTGCTAAACAGTTCCAGTCGCCCAGTGGCTTTGCAAGCTTGTCATATACTTGAGGTGCAACTCGCGGGTCGTATCCAGCAGAAGCCATCAGAAGCACTCCAATGTGATCTGCTTCTATTTCCTTCCGACCATAATAAAGAATAAACACCGGGAAAACAATCCAACAAGGACAAGCAGATAGTTCGTGGCAGTAATTGTGAGTCTAGCCTGAATAATCTTCCAAACTCTGTAAATTGACACCATATGTTACCTAACTACATATATATTATAGTCCACAACTCAAATTTATTGTGTCAAATGTGCATAAACAACATAAATTTAATGTTATCTGCGACAAAGGATAGAATCGTGGAATATAGCAATCCATATATCGATCCAAAACCATTACTCAGTAATGGATTAGATTTTATTAGCATCACACCTCTCTATTTAGTTCTATTACTTTTCCATTCCACAACTTGATACAAATTTAACTTGCTCTCAAATGGATATCTAAATGAAATCGCTGACAAATGAAACAAGTTACTAGGTCCGGGCATGTAATATAGTTTGCAATTATGCAGTAACATATGTGATGCAGTAACACAGTTATGCAGTAGCAGTACCACATGTTTGTTAATCATCAAGAAAACATTTTAAGAGTAAGAGACTTACTTTTGCAAGAGAGGATGCCTTAAGAGTAGTTTTGATCTTGCATTGGCAAATTCAGGCTCAGTAAATAGAATTTTAAATAATATCACGTTGAGGGATATTAACAACCAGAAAAATGCTGTCGAATCCTCTGCCTCATGTCGAGCCACAGCATGCCCAACCTAACAAATACATACCACCAAATTGACATATGACATTCATAATGTAATCTGATAACCTAAAATTCATCAGTTTTTTTGTATAGTTCTATTAACCATCAGCTTAAGCACATAATTGGAGTCCCATGAATAGTTTTATATACCTGATGCGCGATAATTGTAGCCAATTCAGCATCAGAGTTGCAATGGTTGAGCAATCCGGTGTAAACAACAATCTTCCCACCTAATAAATAACTGGACTCAACCAACGGTTTATCAACAACGAAAATTTCCCAATTCATCCCTTCCAAATGGTTAGTAGTTATCTTAGCCCCACTATGCTTCTTCCTACTATCTTTATCATCAACTGTCTCCTCCTTCCAAATGGTTTTCTCCTTGAAAGTTTCATCTCTTTCGAGTTCGAGTTCATGGTGATTAATCTCTCTTTCCAGTGATTCAAGAATGTGTTGGAATATTGACCTAACCCTATCAGTATCAGGGTGTGTAGCAGGTTGTATTTTCCGCTTCTCAACTTCTCCAATTTCATTCTCACGAGTTGTTGACATAAGCACATAATGCTTCCTTCCTGTATATGGCACAACTACTGGGTGCACATAGGGTAACCAAGTATACCAAAAGTCAAGATTAGTCCAATTGGAACAAGGAATTTTTCCAGCCATGATTCAACACTTACTTCGGTTTTATCACCATGATAATTTCTCCTTGCAAAACCAGAGAAAGAGCTAATCTCTTGATGATGTTTAAACCCATTAAAATACCCAGATTTTGCAGACCCAAATAACCCACTACACTTATTAGTAGATTGATTGTAAAACAAAGATGAGGAATTCGAATGAACTCTTGGAGTTGGAATAGTACCAAATGTTTTGGAACGCAAGTTGAGTTTTAAAGCATTGTAGACAAACCTTGAATTTCTGTACCACGCCATGATTTTTGAACAACAAAAGCTGCTAACTTTGCTCCAAATTCTTGAATTTCAGGGTCAGTTATGAACTGGGTTCAAGTAACATACCAAAAAAAAAAATTACGTGATTTTTGAATTCTGAAATGTAAAATTTATGAGATTAAGATTTTAGATGAAATGGGTCACAAGAGTTGTTGCTTCCATAAATGGTTATGATATTCCTGCTGAATTCCGAAAGTGCAAAAGTTTTCTCTGTGCAAAAGATTTCTTTTGCAGCCAGCTATGCACTACGCAACAAACTATGCAACAAACTAAGAATGGATTAATGGGTGTACTATTATCGAGAGTCATTCGTTTTTCGTTACGTACCTAGTCATTTTAAATTTTTAGATGTTGATTTGATAATTGGGATCAGGGGATGAAATTTTCTCATTTAATAAATGGAAAAAAATATTTCTACCCCGAGTAAGTGCGTCAATGCGTTACGAGTCTCTAAATGACACATATTGAGAGTCTACGACAACTAGAGTGTATTTTTTTCTCATTTGCTAAACGACGCCCTAGAATATCTTACTAACGCCCTAAATACGTATAATATACGTATTTTTCCATTTTCATATTTTTCACCTTCTACATTCACTTCTCTCCCCTCTTCTCCCACATTACCATTGGGGACCGTTGCACCACCACCGCCGCACCAGTCGCCGTCGCACCAGTACTGCGCCGCACCACCGACACACTGCCACCGCACCACAACCGTCGTAACCCACCCTCCTCTTCTATGTTTCTTCATTAACAGTAATTTGAAATTTTTTTAAAAAAAAAGGGGAGGCGTCTATGGCAGGCGCTTCACCACATGGTGAGGCGCCTGCCATGGACGCCTCCACCAGTGGTGGGGCGTCCATGGTGGACGCCTCCACCAGTGGTGGGGCGTCCATGGTGGACGCCTCCACCAGTGGTGGGGCGTCCATGGTGGACGCCTCCCCTTTTTTTAAAAAAAAAATTCAGAAAATAAAGAAAACGGAGTAGAGAAAAAGGGGATGGTGGTGGTGTGTCGGGGGTACGGCGGTGGTGGCCGGGATACGACGATGGTGGGGTGTCGGGGGTACGTCGGTGGTGGTGGTGCCGACACAATGTTGTTAGAAGACATAGGAGTCAAAAGTGTGAAATTGGAGAAGAATATGGTAGTGGTGGTGTGGTGGCAGTTGTGGTGGAGAGGAGAGAGAAAGTGAGTGAGTGAAGGGGAAAGAGAGGAAAGAAATGCAGGTATATAAATACGGTATGAAAATACCGTATTTAGGGCGTTACCAGAAAAATTTAGGGCGTAATTTAGCAAAGCCTTATTTTTTTTTGAGACGACTACTAGAGTGTATTATAACAATAGCTTTAGACTCGGTTTTTTAGGGAATGGAAAAGCGCAAATAGGAACATGCATCCAAGTACGCATAAAGGATGGTGCACCCTCTGTTAAACGATGTAGGTTTAATATTTTAAGAATTTATGATTTAAGAAAAATGTTGTTATCTGTTTCATTAAATCTTGCAACTTGTTTTACCTTTTAGGAAAAATGGTTGTTGGCGAGATTCCTTTTTTCAAATTTACATTTAAAAGTTAGGTTCTTTAAATTTAGACTAAATGTTCATTTACAATACTTTCTTTTTATTCCGGCCTATGTTATTTTATAATTGGAGATTTAGGGTGCGTTCTGCTCAACTTAAAAAAATTAAGTTTCAGGTCCAATAAGTTCAGATAAGTTGTAATAAGGTCTAATAAGGGCAATAACTTCCAATAAGGTCTAATAAGGTCCAATAAGTTCCAGGTGCAATAAGTTTCAATCAGGTGCAATAAGTTCCAATCAGGTCTAATAAGGTCCAATAAGTTTCAATCAGGTCTAATAAGGTCCAATAAGGTCCAAATAGTCAATGTTTAATATACATTTGTATTATTGTCCATTATTTTGTTATTCATAATTTCATATCACTATTAGTTGATTATGTTATTATTAGAATTTTAATTAAAGTACCACAATGATTATATAATATTATACTTGTATTAATGTCTATTACTTTATTGTTTATTTGTATTATGTCTATTATTTTGTTATTTATCTGTATTATGTTTATTATTTTATTATTCATATTACTATTAGCTGATTATGTTATTATTAGAATTTTTTATTAAAGTACCACAATGTGTAGTATTATACTTGTATTATTGTCTATTATTTGATTATTCATATTGCTATTAAATAATATTATAATCATGGTCAAATAATTAAGGTTAACAATAATAATAATAATTATAATTACAATAATTTGCAATTCGTCTTTAAATAACTAGAGATAACATGTTTTCGTTACTAATAACAATGAAAGACATAATTGTTGTCAATTGATTGCTTCATTATCATCACTAGAGTATCTTTCTTCATCGGGGTATCTTTCTTCATCTTCTACATCACCCTCTTCAATAAATGTTAATTTTTTATATGTGTCAATTTTAACTTGTTAGCAATAAATGTTAATTAACTTTTGATTTTCTACTAGTGTTTTATAAAATCAAAACATATTAGTGGTGAAAGTTATGTATAGGCAAATATATAAATAGTAAATTTTTTTATTAAATTAATTATCATAAGAGATAATTAATAATTATTATTTTTAAAGGACGAATTATAATAATTATTACTCCATAAAAAATTTTGAGGGGTAGTATTTACGTTAGTGGTAATATTTATGTTATTCATGGTCAATGTTTTTGTCGAATAAGGTCCAATAAGGTCTAATAAGTTTCAATCAGGTCCAATAAGGTCTAATAAGTTTCAATCAGGGCCAATAAGGTCTAATAGGTTTCAATTAGGTCAATAAGTTCCAATAAGGTCCAATAAGTTCCAATCAGGTTTAATCAGGTCCAATAAGTTGAATCAGGTCCAATCAGGTTTAATAAGTTCCAATAAGTTCAGTTCAGGTTCAATAAATTCAGTTCAGATAAGGTCCAATAAGTTCAGGGCCAATAAGTTAAATAAAACGCACCCTTACATGTTCTTTAATTTTATATTGTGTGCTTTTTTTTATCTTGAAAAGTTGTTGAAAAAAATCATATTCTTCTATATGAATGGTACCCTAGTGCATAATCCATGCTTTGTTCTGAAATGTTGCTTTTTATACCAAAAATGAAATTGTTGCAATAGATGTAAAATTATCCAAAGTAGTAATTGTTGCAATAGAAAAAAACGTAGATTAAAATACACTTAATATCAATATACGAGGGCCGAGGGAATAAAGTGCAACAATGACCTACAATGTATGCAAATGTTATAGGAGTTTTCCTATGAACAATGTGATTTTCCTGTTGATATTTCGTTGATTCACTAGCTTTATAAGCAGTTTCCTATATGGGTTTCCTCGATTACGAAAAACACATGATAAGATATTTTCTTACATGGTGAAAAAATATAATCAAAATTGATGAAACTGAGTTTGAGAAAACAAATGCGAATTTTATGGGGATAGAAAAAGTAGCTAGTGCTAAAACAAAATCTTTGTTGCATCAGAAAAGGAGAGAGCTTAAAAGTCAACTTTAGCTTAGCTTAGCTTAAATTTTTGTTTCAACATTTTTTTTTCATTAAAATTTGTATAAATTTTATCATATACCTAAATGTTGCGAGCATGATACATTTAAAGGCTATTTTTTTGCCTATTATTTATTTGAAATCATTGAAATGAACAAAATAAGAAAATTTCAAATAAGCAAATGAACATAAATTAGTATTGAGTGTACCATATCAACGGTACATCAAAGTATATGAGGAAGTAATTCCGCAATTTGCACCCTCTGTTACTTTTGACTGATGCAACAAAAATTTTATATGATTTACAAATAAAAAGTTTCAACCTGTTCAGTTAATTTTTTTACTCAAAATGCACGGTTCTAGGGACTTCACCAATCACCACTTGACCAAAAAAAAAAAAAAAAAAAGAAATGGAGTATTCCTTTGAGGCTTTGAAGACATAGGAAAATGGTGCATACTATAAGCAACAAAATGATAGATATACAAAGAGTTTACAAATTAAATAATATTCATGATCTTAATTTCCTCGCCTAAAAGCTTAATTGCCATGATTTTACCTTACAAAGTTGAAGCAAATCACATTTTCTACAGACCATCTGTTAATAAACTTCATCCTTATCGTTCTTTATTATTAGAAGAAAACAGTTCTAGTTCATCTATACAAATATATTTAAAGGTGTGCGTGACAATGTATACCCACCACGTGGCACCTCTGTTACTTCAGTAGATTTGTCCAATGTGTATATATCTCATGTCAATTAACAAAAGTAAAATAAGCTTGCAAAAAGATTTGAACTTGTAGTCTCTTGTTATTATACATGACACAATTACCATCTCAACCAACTTTTAATCATGCTTTAAGTCTCCATATTATTATATTTGTATGGTTTAAATGTTGAGTTTTACTTAATACTCCCTCCGTCCCAAAATATAGTTCCCATTTCCCTTTTTTCACGGTAATTTATGTAAGTAGAATATAAGATGAATAGTAATGATTTTTTGTTTATTTAAATAAATGTTGTATGGGAAAAGATGATTTTAGGAGAAAGAGTGGAGAATAATTGGTAGAAGAGCATTAATTGTAACATTTTGGTTGAATAAACAAAGGAAAAACCAAAATTCAAGAAGCAAATAAATGAGGGGACACGGTTTTTCTAGACAAATTACGAAAAAATGTGGAACTAAATATGGAAATGGGATATGGGAACTATATTTTGGGACACCCAAAATGGAAATGGAAACTATATTTTGGGACGGAGGGAGTATATTTTAATGGAAATGAAAAAAAAAAAAATGCATATCAAATTCAGAATACAATACTATCCCGGGGCAACACCCAAACCCAAATACTAGTTAAGAAATGAAATCATGTACAAATATACCTTAAAAAAAGTTGTATTAATATAGGCACATTTAAGCTTGAAGACAATAACCAACACATTCAAATCATCAAATGCACTACAGAGGGCTATCAGGTGAAGGGTCTGCAGGGTTAATCACTCTATTAATGCATCTTGAAGCAGAGCTCATTAGCTTCTTACATCCCTCAAAAGGGTTAAGCAGGAACATGTTCAGCCCGACCCACGACCCCTTTTTCTCCTTGGTTTCCTTCTCCTGAGCCTCAATTGCATCGCAGCTCGTCTGCAGAAGGGTGAGGTAGAGCAACAAAAGAGCAACTAACGTCGATAGACCGACCCACAAGTTAGTAAAGTAGTCATGTTTAAGTCTAGTCTTAGCCTTAATCAACCAACGAGCTGAGTAAGAATTAAGACATTCTACTACCTCACACAAATAAGATTCTTGACCATCATACTCCACTTCTAGGCAAAGATTGTTAACAAGCTTAGCCACTTGTTTGTTGCTACCTAGTGAGTGTTGTATCACTCCTTCATAGTGAAGAAGTCCTACATCTTCAGTCGAGTTAATGAGCTTGTCTAAGAAAAATAGATATGCTGTCATATCTGGTTTGCAATCGTGGTGGCATTGCTCGTAGGCCACAATATTCCTGAAGAAGCTACCAGTGTGATTGTCTATCAGTAAGCTCGGTATCCTTAACTTGCCTCTCTCGAATCTCAGCTCGAGAGGCTGAGTGTTCCTAAGAACGCGTACCTTGATGCCAGCCTCTTTTAGCTCTGTTACAGAGCGGTACATGTGAGGTTCTTTCCTTCGCTCCACTTCTCCATGAGTGATACTAGAGTGGAAGACATCAAGCAGGTGCTGAAAGTTCTGATCATAACCATTGATGGGTTTCCGTAGATTCTTTTCTCGAGGCATCAAAGGGTCAAAGAAATCGAGAGCAAGTTCTTCTAAGGGGGTATTAGCCCCCCTCGATGGTGATTTTGTTATTGTTATTACATCAAAAATTTTCTTGAGGACTATCAACGGGAGTTGATTTTCAAGAGTTATAAGGTCACGACGAACAACAGGCAACATCCATCTCTTGGACAAGAGGGATGAAGAAGCGAAGTTGTTTTCTTCAAGCTCTCTAAAGAGCTCAACAATGAAGCACCCATCAAGGAGCATCATTTTTACAAACTCATCTCTGCTTAATTTCACATCTTCTGAGTAACATTTCCGAGCTTCTTGCTCTACAGCTTCTAAAACTGTCACCAATTTATCAAGTTCTTCAACCCTCAGTCCCTCGCTTAAGCCAACAAGCCGGTTTAGAGAGAGCCACTTGAGCTTCTCTGAAGCCTGCAAGTTAGCTATGCCATGATGATAGGGACCGATAGATATAAAGTGAGGCTCGTAAGCTTTTGGATCGATCTTGCGCAACTTTGCTGGGACGCGGTATATGCTGATCTTGTTAGTCTGCAATGAAAATTGCTGCTGTTGCATTGTCTTCATGTTCTCTTCTATGGAGACACTCAAGTTTTTCCTCCTCGTAACATAGTGCTGAGCTTCAGCTAACAGGGCTTGTGAACATAATTGCCTAACATAGATAATAGATCTTGAGAAATTCATAAAATGTAGAGATGCAGATTTGTTTCTCATCATCTTTTGATACGTTTGGAAAATGGTAGATGTTCAAATGTAAAAATTATACTACACAGAGTTGATTATGTAACTAAATAAGCTATCATTGACTCATAGTAAACTACTATTTCCCTCTTTTGTCACTCTCATTGGTTGATCCAGTGTAATTTAACTACTCCCTCCGTCCCAAAATATAGTTTCCATTTCTATTTTGGGAGTCAAATTTTAAAAACTTTGACCAAATATTCTTACTAATGTATACAAAAAAACATATTCATGAGAGATCTTGTTAGATTCGTCTCAATGTATAAATTCGTAATATTAATTTTTTATATTTTTACTAATAAGAAATAGAAGATATCGTAGGGCAAAAATACATCTTGGAGACTATGCAAAATGAAATAGAAACTATATTTTGAGACGGAGGGAATATATGAGGATCATAAATGATGCAAAGTCATGTATGAAACTGCAGACTATCTTAAATGCAGCATATGATAGCTTAATTTTAAAAGCGCAAGTGGGTAGGTTAATTAATACTGCATTTCTATATGTGATTATCTTAGGCAAGTCAATTAGTGATCAAGTCATTGTTTAATTTTAAGAAGCTGGCTATGATGATCCCGTAGTTATTACTATAACGGCCCGTTTGGTAGTTGGTCATAAATGGTGGTAATGGGAATGAATTTGTGTGTAAATTTGTGAAAAATATCATTGTCCATTCCCATGATAATGCTAATTTATCCTAAAGTGTCCACTTTCCTTCTTGAATTTTCATTCCCATCCAATACCACCTTGTTAGGTGGTAATGAGTGGTAATGAAAATTGCTTCCCCTTGGAGATAAAAACACTAGTTTAGGGGTGAGATTGCTTGTCCATGGAGAAAATATGCCTCCCCATGGAGATTTTAAGGGTGCTTCCCTAATAAAACTATACTTAAAATTCATTCCCATTACTGCAATTTATTAACGACTACCAAACGAGCCGTAAGAGTAATTTATTAAGCAAGTTGATGGATGTAGTTGAATAAGAACAGTAAATCCAGAAAAGTAGTTAAACAATTACATTTTGAAATTATTGCAATGCAGAAGTCAATATGAGAGTAATATAACCAAGTCATTGTTTAATACTATAACGCGGAAACTACAAACCTTTTAGTCCTTTTTTTTTTATTTGCTCTGTTTTTTTTTTGCTTGCTATATTTTTTTTGAATGGATGTCCCAAATTACAAACCAAATTTTTTTTCATACCCATTGAGAAGTGAGGAATGCTTCCACTGTAGCTTAGTAACCGTAAGATTACTATTTTGCCTTTAGGAACAGTGATTTGACGATTTTGCCCTTCACCCTTTACATAACTACTTCCCTACCCTTTCTCTGACACGCGTGTCCTTTGGATGTTGCTTTACCTCGTGGCTCGTCCATCTTCTCTTCCCCTTTCTTTCATCCTCCTCTCCTGAATTGTTCCTTTCTTTTCAAATTCCTCACCTATGATGGAAAGAAACATAACATCAGGAAGTTCAAACCGATGGTGAAAAGAAAGACACAAGTGATCCACACAAACTAAAAAATCCACAACCTGATTAGCCTCCAAGAGCAATGGGAGAAAAAAATATTTTCAAAATGAAGCAAGTCATACCGTGCATTACAACAAAATTATCACATCCCAAGAAATGCTCCAAGTCTTACTAAGAGAATTGATGACAATCAGGTTCTCCTTCGATGCAAATATGAAACATGATATACGATCCTTTGTCTTTTTTATGTGTTATATTTTTCATAAGTTGATGTCATTTTTTACTTACTATATTTTTGCGGAAATTGTTAAAAATCACCCTAAAATTTCTTAAATCGTCTCAGTTCCACTTTTAATTTACTATTGTACCCCTTCTTTTTTTCCACAACTCGCCAACACCTGCCACCACTACCCCTTCCCCAAACAACCACCTCCTCCACCAGCCACCTCTTGAAATTTTGTTATGGGCGAACATCCGGCCTAGACATTTCACCCATGGCCCGAATATCTGGCCTAGAAGTTCGGGCCATGGGTAGAACGTCCAGGTCGGACATTCACCCATGTCTGGGGATGAAAATGGATTGGGTTCGGGGCCAGTGGAGCTTCACTCGTATACATCCACTCCACCCGCATCCATCCATCCATCATCCACCGCGTGAAAGGGTGGTTAGCGGGTGAGGACATATATAACAATTTTTATTTTTAAAAATGTCATAAGATATATATTTACTAAAATCTTTAATAAAATATGAAAATAGACATATATAATTGATAATATGGATGATGGGTAGGCGTTAAGCGGGTGATGGATAAAAAAATCTTACCCGCATCCATCACCTGTTTCACCCGCTTTAAATCCATTTATTTCGAGTTTTCACCCACTTAATAAATCTGGATTAAGCTGATGATTGATGATCCATCATCGATTTCCATCGCTACCCATATCCCCATAATAAATAAATAAAATTTTGAGAGGTGGTTGTGTTGGTTTCTGCGGCCTGCGGGGGTTGGGGCTGCTCGTGGCTGGTGAAGGAGGTGGCTATGTGAATGGAGGTGGTGACGGTCGGGGTGGTGGCAGGAGTGGTGGTTTTCTTTATTTTTATCATATATCGAAATACTACCTCTGTTTCGTTTTAGACGCAACAATTGGAGTGGCACAGACTTCTAGTCGAATTTTTTAAGGGGTGATTAAAAAAAGGAAGGGGCATGTGATTATATTTAAGTGGCGAGAGAAAGTGGATCCAAAAAGAAAAAAAAGGGGGGGGGGATGTGGTCATCTCTACCACTGTCATTAGCTACCACCACCACTCCTGCTGCCATCACCACCACCAAACCACCCTACTAGCACGACCATCACTTTTGCAGCCATCTTCACCGCCGCACCCACTCTACTACCACGACCACCACTCCTGCTGCCATTACCACCACCTTCCTTTTGTCCCCATCACCACCCAACCACCACTACTGCCACATCTTACCACCACCACCGTCAAAAGCACCACCACCATCTAAACCGTAAATCCACTTCATAAACCACTATCAAAAGCACCACCACCATCTAAACCCTAAATCCACTTCATAAATCACCGTCAAAAGCACCGCTCAAAATCCACTCTATAAACCATCGTCAAAAGCACCCGTCATCAAAACCCACTCCACTTCCACAACAACTTGAAGACGAGAGCAAGGGATCGGATAGACAGAGATGCAGGAAAGAAACATATGGAGAAGAGAGAGAAATCGAGAGAGCACGAAGTAAGATGGAGCGAAGGCGATTTTGGGTTGGAACAAAGGACAGAGGATGGACGCCGGCGGTTTTGGGTTGGAACGAAGGATAGAGGACGAGCACCAGTGGCAGAACGAAGGTGGTTTTGTGCTGGTGAGGGAGGAGATCGAAGGTGGAACGAAGGTGGTGAGGATGGTGGGTGCGGAGAACAAAGGACAAAGGACGGACCCCAACGATAATGGTGATGATGATGGTGGTGGTGGAGAAGAGAAAAATGGTGATGGAGGATGGAGGATGGAGGATGGAGGAGAGAGAGAATGATGGAGTACGATGGAGGAGAGAGAAATGGTGGTGGGTGGTAGGTGGTGGGTGAAGGTGGTATTGAATGTTTAGGTAGATTAATTTTGATTTAATTTGTATTTAATTTGATTTGAGTAAATATACTAATATAATATGTGTTTTAAGTTTTTTAATAAGGATATTTTGATAATTTCAAAAATAGAAATCATACTAAAAATTAAAAAAAGGAAATTGTTATATTTTAAATTGTCAAAAATAAAAATTGTTGCATTTAAAACGTAACCAAAGTAATTGAGTATTTTTTTTCTATTGACCGCGTTTGACTCAGTTCAAACATCAAATAGCAGTATAGCATCAGTCCAGTCTGGATCCTCTAGAGTTTTCGTGAAATTCTACAAGGTAGAGTTGTATCTGAGCCATGCATTTTAAAATCAAGGCCTCATATTGGTGGAATGAAAAGATTTAATGGTAGATTTTGATGAGATAAAATAAGGGGAATTTTGGAAAGAGAATATCTGAGCCATTGATTTTTTATTCCATGGTTGATATTGCTCAAACTCTACCTTGTAGAGTTATTTTACAACTCTAGAGGATCCAAACACGCACCAGTCACGTCACGTCCTGCCACTTTCTTGCAGAGCCATTGATGAGATTATTTTCTTCTGAACCGTCTCCTCAAAAACACTTAAACTCCTCAAACCACCCAAAATTTAACTCTTTTCCTTAAACCCAGTTCTAAAATTTGAAGAATTTGGAGCAAAATTACCTTATTTTTCTCTTCCAAAATCATGGCATTTCACAGAAATTCAAGGTTTGTCTACAATGCTCTAAAACCCAGCTTCAATTCCAAGTTACTTACTAAAACTTCATCTCATTCCAATTCCTATTCTTTGTTTTACACTCAATTTAAGTTTTTTAGGTTACATGGGTCTCCTTCAATTTCTTCAAAATGTGGGTACTTCAATAGGTTTAAACATAATCAAAACAGAATTATTTCTGGTGTTGCTACTATCAGAAATTCTCTTGAAGTTAAAAAAACTCAGAATTTCTTTGGAAAACAGCTAAAAAAAAAAAATTCATGGTGGGGGGACGGTATTTTATTTGTGATGACTATTTATTATAGCATTTCAGAAGTTGTACCCTTTACAGAAAGGAAGCATCTTGTGATTCCGCTAACATCTCTTGAGATAAAAATTGGGGAATTTATGAAGAAGAAATTGTATGATGGTAAAATATTGCCTGCTACACATCGTGCTAGTGTGAGGGCTAGAGTAGTATTTGAACACATCATTGTATCTCTTGATCACAAGCTCATACATGAAGGGCATGGATCTAAGACAACTACTAAGCATTTGAAAGTTTTCGTTGTCGACGAACCCCGGGTTTTTTCCTTTTGTTTTCCAGGTGGAATGATTGCTATTTCTACTGGGTTGCTCAACTATTTCCATTCAGATTCTGAATTGGCTGCAATTATTGGGACTCAGGTATATAAGAGTATACTTCATGATAGGTTTTTCTTGCAAACATACAAAGTTTTATTATGTTGAGAATCATGTGGGAGCCCAATGGTTGGATCTCCCAACCTCATGGTCGTTAGTTCGACTCTCGTCAATCCCATATTTGGGGTGTTTGTGTGGATTTATGTTTCTGGATATAAATCTCCAGTTTCAGTCTTTGAAAGTTTCCTGGTAGGTTGGGATCCCGTTCTTACCTTCAGCTCATGAGGGTTGAGTCTGCTTGGGCCAGCTAATTACCAAATCAAAAAAAAAATACAAAATTTTATTATATTGAAAATCATGTTGGAGCCCAATGGTTGGAGCTCCTATCTCCCAACCTCATGGTCGAGAGTTCGACTCTCATCAACCCAAAACGGGGTGTTTGTGTGGATTTATGCTTCTGGATATAAATCCCTAGTTTTCGGTCTCTGAACGTTTCATTATGGGTTGGGATCCCCTTCTTACCTCCCAGCTAATGAGGATTTAGCCTGCTTGGGCCAGCTAATTACCAAATAAAAAAATACAAAACTTTATTATATGAATATTAGTTTAGTGATGAAATTTTTGGTTGCTATCATGATAATGTGATGTTATATGGTGGTATGTTCTTGATAGGTTGCGGATGCTGTGGCTCGGCCTTGTGCAGAACTCTTTCCAAAGTATATGTTGGCTATGTTTGTCATTTCGATTATCAATCCCAGTGCCAGGTCTTATGAACATATCTGCCCCTTTTTTTTTCTTAGAGATTATTGCAAATATTGCTAGTTTCTAGTGATCTTGGATTACTTATTTTGTGGACTGTGGTTAACCTGAAATTCAAACATTCTTGTCAAAATCAAATTGGAAATGACTCACTCAATTCTCCAGACTTCTCTGCTACTGATTTGCAAATTTCATGTCCTTCTATGATATTCTATGCTTCTTTTTAGTCATTTAGTTGCAATACTTTGGCACTTGGCAATATACAACTTTGAGCATTAGTGTTGCTAGTCGAAGTTAGTATATGAATAGTATGAAGGTCAAAATATTGCAACTAATAAAAACAGAGAAGCTACATGGAAATTGAGTAGTGAAACATGTTATATGTGCATGTAAGTTTTGTGACATAGGGTGTCGATTTACAGAATTGTGAAGATTATTCAGGCTAGAGCTTGTAAACTACGGCCATTCACCGCTGGCTTGATCAAATCTGGACTGAATTTTACCGGGCTTCTGCTGTGTTTTGCACCATTGGATTGTTATTTTCTTTGGAGGAAGATGGAAGCAGATTACATTGGCCTGCAGTTGATGTCTTCTGCTGGATACGACCCACGAGTTGCACCTCAAGCATATCAGAAGCTGAGAAGGCAAACTATAGCTTAGTTCTTAGCTCAAGCTCAGATGATGGAGGAAGCGGGTAAATAAGATACATTGAAGTTGTAGCAGGTTTTGCTGAATATGATGCTATGAATATGAATTCACCACAACATCTTCTTTGTAGAAGCTTTGTCTGTTTATGGTACTCAAAACAGCTCATGGATCATTTTCTTGCCATTACATTTCTTCTTTTTGACAATATTAAGAGGTTGTTTTGACTTGAAAATCTGCTAGTATATTATCTCAGTCTGTCAGTCACATTGTTAATTCAACCTAATCTTAGTTTCTAATTTCAATGCTCTTCTACTCTTCAGAAATCCTCCCTATTATTGTTTGGTTTTGAACTTTATTATTATGTTTTGCACATAGTTTCCTGCTTGGATGGTGTTAGTATTATAGTTGCGTAAAAGGCCACATCTTTGTTAGAGCATAAAACGTAGATTTATATATCATGAAAACTATCAAATTCTGATATATTAAGATAAATTGCCTCCAATAACCTTATTTTTGAGCCGTCTACACAATTGACATGAACTTGATGCTATGACAAAAATACCACAAAGTTGCTTACTTTCTATACCCAGCAGGAAGCAGGACAAAATTTCCCTTGTTACTCCCAATATCACGACTGCTGTCAGAGGTATATCCACCAAAGTATCGTTGCTGAGTGTTAAAAAGAGACACTCGGTCTTGTTGTATGTGTGAAAGTGGGAAATTTTGTCTTATATTTGTCATAGCCCCAAGCTCGTATCGATGCTTATAGACGGCCCCAAGTTAGATTCACTAAAGGTAATTTTCTGTTGTCAGAGGTATCTTCCTGATCATTTTCAGTGGCAAGAACACGACTTGAGTGACAAGCCGAGAGATGAATGGATAAGACTCTCTGTTGGTAAATTTAAGACATCGTCTGCACATGTTGGAAAGATGACCTTCTCCCTGGAAGAGATCGAGCCTCAGCTGATAATTCAAGGGGTAATTATCGAACCTAAAGCTTGAATCTCTGAACTGCTGATGGAGGCATGGAGCCTGATCTTCCTTCCAGTTTTACTGCTCTGCCATGCCGCCTTTCTTTCCTCCTATCTTCTGGGCCATTTTTTTAGATTGTAGTTATGTGAATACCTCTGTACCCCTTTCTTTGGGGCTACCTCCACGACACAATTCTCCTCATTATATACTTTCTCCATAAACCGACATATACCCCTACCCCAGATAGATGAATTCACTGATCCTCACTTCGATGGAAACACTCCAATGATTTGACCTCCACCTCACACCTTTGCTCAATGGTAGATGTAATTTCCATCACTGTCTTACTGATTCATCAATCGTCAATTCGTCACCAACACTCGCCTTAGTGCTGTTTTTAAGTACTTGATGTATTCCCACCGACAATTTTGATGCACTCTCACACTGTATTTTGGCAACCCATGTATAAGGCATTTGCTAATTGCCCGTCCTACCCGTCTTCGAGCTCAGGTCTGCATCTGGATTGCAGTTGGTCAACTTCGCCTTTACCATTGTTGTGCAGTGCATCAGTGGCTAATTCTAACACCTTGGAACCTCTCAGACTCTTTTCAGGTACAAGAAGCAATATGTATATTCCGTACATGTGCATAGCAATTTTGCTGCCGGACATATTTGACAGAAAGAACGGAAGTCCATGACAGGCTCCTACTGAGCTTCAAACGCACCTACCCTACAAAAAGGAGCTTCAAACGCATCAATTGGTACGTAAATGGACTAAAAGTCTTTGTTAATTTCAAATGATATCCAATCTTGTCAAGCCTACGAAAGGCTCGTCCCACTGTAATAAAGGCTTGGACTTTTACAGTAGTTGATACAGAAAAAGAAAGGATAAAAAATGAAGTTATGCGCAAATCAGAATCATTCAGATTTGTTATGTGCAAGAAAATTTGTGTGTGTTTGCAGGCAAGCTATTCATTGAAAAACAAGGAAGAGAGGATTTTTAGATAATTTTAGTTGCGGTAGGCGCCAACCCGTCTTTTGTTTCTTGTTTTGTAACAAAGTGTATGTTCTTCAGCCACAATAATAATAATAGACTAGTAGCTGTCTCATTTCTCTAGCTTAGTAAAATTTTGTGGAAGTATCAAGTAATGCTTAGTCATTCTCTAACATGATTTAGATGTATATGGTGTCAAAACAAGGCCGCATTCTATCATATCGCCCGTGTCGTCAAGGTTTTCAAATCTACCGAATCGATATTAGCCGCATCGTAAACGTGTAAAAAAAACCGCATTACGATAACCGTATTATCCCAGTTTCCGCATCACCGTGACGGTTACCACTACCGTGACCAAAACCGTATTTTCGAACTATGGTTTATAATAATACATCAGAATGCGGAGAGATTGGTCAGCATTATTACCAATTTACTGAGTAGGGTATAGTTAGGTGAAAAATCAACGCAACTTTCTAAGAAACTTCCATGATTGTAGACTTCTCGAAAAAAAGTACCAACGACTCTTCCAGTCAACTGGTGATATTAAGTGAAGTATCTCCATCTCATCTCGCCAAACTCCTCTAGCATCCATTAGCAGCCTCTTCTGGTGAATGGTAAGACTTCTTTTACTCTGCCTTTTATTTAATCAACTACTTTATGTTTTATGATCATGTATATTTTTATGATTTTCATGCGCTTCAAATTTCTTTGAATTTCAATGCTTCATCTTTGCTTTTGTTTGATACTAGTTTCAACTTTCAAATTAGCTATTTGTTTGGCTGATTCCTGCAAATGGTAATGGTTTTTAGCTATATTGGTTGGCTGCAACTGCAAATAGGGGGAACAAGGGAGTTTAAGCTTTCTTCATGAATTAATAAATTCCAACTATTAAGTGGAAGAATTAAGTCCTCTTTGCTTTATTACTAGTCAGTTTTAGCATGCTTCAAATGGTTAAACCATTAATCTACTATCCATACATCGAATTACTGCGTTGATGATGTTGTAAGTTGCTTCTAAAGCATTATTACCTAATTCGCCTTTTGAATTTGCCAATTCGCCCAAAATGTGCCAAAAATGAACTGAATTCGACCATAGTTCACTTTTCTCAATTTCTAATTAGCGGAGAATTAGGGAATTAGGTAACAATGTTCTGAAGTATGAAAAACTCATCAAGCACAATTATAAAATTTTCTCTTTTTTATGGGAACTTATAATATAAAAACCCTGGGTTTTAGTCTTTTAGATGTTATTTTGTCCATAACCCCTGCGTCTCCACCCCTTCACTTGACAACATGATTGACTGATTGTAGTTTGACTTAAACAGCTAAAGATTGGTGCAAACTTAAGATCACAAAAATGGGTAGTTAGGTTCCGTTAAATGCGAAAAATAAACATTGTGGTTCATTGATTTTGGGAATGGAATGCGTATAACTTGAGAGAAAGATGGATATATCAGTTTCAGGGTTCTAAGTGGGTGTGACCATGTGAGAATGGTTCTTGAACCTTTATCTGTTATGAGTGAGTTGTCATGGGTTTGTTGCCCAAAATCGTTAAGTACATGACATTTTACAAGTCAGAGGTTCACAAGATGGGGTGCAAACGCTTGGGTATTTAGGAAAAACACCTTAAATATGGGGTTATATGGTATTGTATCCTTTTCATGTAGTAGTATAAATGTATAATATGAGCACACTCACAACTATTGGTTGTAATTTGCAATTTCGGACCAAGTTATTGAACTTCATTATATGTAATAAGTACAATTATCTTAGATCTAAACCCAATTGCTAAATTTTGGATACATCATTGCCTAATAGATATTATATATGTTGAAGCAATATGCTAATTAAACATCGATTTCGACAAGTGTAGTAGGGACTAGCTGCAGTATGGCGGCATCTCTTGTAGCTTCTGCTATTCAATGGATTGGGTCATTGCTCATCCAAGAGGCAAACATGTTATTGGAAGTGGCAGACCAAGTAAGGAACCTCCAAGAAGAGCTTGAACTTATGCAGCAGTATCTCCAAGATGCTGATGCAAAGCAAGAGATGAATAAGGAAATTTGCACTTTGATCAGGCAAATTAGAAAACTTGCTTATGATGCTGAGGATGTCATAGATACTTACATACTTGAAGTTGAAGCAGAGGCTTATATTGTTGGTAGTAAAGGATCATTTATGAGATTTATGTGCTTCCTGCATACTGCACCTCAGGCTTACACGATAGGGAAACAGATACAATTGATGCAGAGTAATGTAAAGCGAATCACTGACAGGTTAATAAGTTATGGAGTAAGAAGAATCACTAAGGTCAGTGAAGATTTTCGATCATCAAGTGACTATCAAAGAAATTCAAGGCAAAAGCCGCGAAGCTATCCCTATGATGATGATGGTGAGTTTATTGTTGGTTTGGAGAAAGATATCAAACTTTTAGTAGAAGTATTGATGGGAGCAGGTAACATTCAAAAAAATATTGTTACCATTGTGGGAATGGGTGGCTCAGGGAAAACCACCCTTGCTAGGAAGCTCTACAACCATCCATATACTAAAGAATGCTTTGATTGCTGTGCATGGGTTTATATTTCCCAAGATTGGAACACCAGGCATGTTCTATCTGAAATCTTAAGGAAGGTTAGTAGTCCTATGGAGATGTCCAACTTGAACTCCAAATCAAGCGAGGAAGAGCTCGTGGACAAGGTTCGGAGCATCTTGGAAAAGAAATCTTATTTAGTGGTATTGGATGATGTTTGGAGGAAAGAGGCTCTAAAGGAAATACTCCCTGCCCTCCCACGGGTGAACAATAATAAAGGAAGCAAAATTATTATCACCACCCGAAACCAAGAAGTTGTTCAATTTCAGAACCTCCAACGGCACCTATATATCCATGAGCCAAGGCCTCTAAGCATGGAGGAAAGTTGGGAACTTTTCTGCAAGATCGCTTTCAATTATCATACAAATTACAATAATGAAAGCTATGAGGATCTGGGTAAGGAAATGCTCAAGAAATGTGACGGGCTTCCCTTGGCTATAGTAGCATTAGCTGGAATTCTGAATGCAAAAAGAAGCATCACGGAATGGCAGCAAGTGAGTGAAGCGGTACGATCAAGGGTGATGGAAGGTACATGCACACATATGTATGGTAGAGTTGGGGATATGCTAGCTCTCAGCTATGATGATCTCCCTTTTGATCTCAAACCTTGCTTTCTTTATCTGAGTGTATTTCCGGAAGATTGCCAAATTCCTGCTGGAATGTTAACCAGAATGTGGATAGCTGAGGGTCTCATGGCTGAAACTGAAGAAATGTCCCTAGAAGATGTAGCAATGCAGTGTTTAGAAGAAATGAGCCACCGCTTCATGATTCAAGTAGTAAGAACCAATTTCAAGGGAGCCATCAAAGCGATTCACTTGCACGATCTATTGCGTGAACTTTGTGTCAGAAAGGCCAGAGAAGATAACTTTCTTCAGATTTATACTCTCCTCAACAACAATTCTGCCGCTAATGATACATCTACAACAGCAATTCAGTCACGTAGGGCTGCTCTTCATTCCAGGTAATAAGAAAGATTTTATCAACATGATCTTTGGCATTCTCTCAATCCCACAAAAAGTTAGTTTGCTATCTGATTCTTCCTCTTGTTGCCGTTTACTCACAGAACAGGAAAACAACTCTCTCTTAAGTATTAGTAAGTTAGCTCACAACAGTATGCATAGATGGCAAAATTAAAAGCAAAGAGTTCTCAGGTCCAGGTTCTTAGTATTAATTCCCAACTGAGTTTCTTAGCTTAGCTTGCAAATAACAATCTTGTCCATATTTCTTATGGTATACCTCCTATATATGTATGCGTAACCCAAATGAGTTTTTTCAGGAATTGCTAAAGATAGTGTTTAGTTAAAAGTACAGTGATAGGTAATGGTTGTGTATAGAAAACCTTGTTTAGAATATGTCCAATATTTAAGTCTTTGCATAATGATATAATTCATTACAGACGTTGAGGTATAAATCATGGAATCTAACATTTGCTTTGTTCTTTCTCATTCTTGCTCATGATTTATATGCATAGTTAATTTGCTGTTTTTCCTTTTTCCAGCATCTCTTTTCCAACACAAATTTCCAGTTTGAGGTCGCTTGTACTATTGACAAAATCTACTGTCATGCATTCTGCCTATATTTCCAAAGAGACATTAGATTTGAGAATTCTCCCTCACAATTTCAAGTTACTTAGATTGTTAAATCTCTGGGGCATTAAGACTTCTGATAGAGCTTTGCCCACACAAATTGGAAGTTTAATACACTTAAGGTACCTTGGGATCCGTGCTTCGAATATAACCAAACTCCCCATGTCAATTGGGAATTTGAGAAATCTATTGACTTTAGACTACAGAAACGTTGATTCTGATAATAATAATGTCAAGATACCTAATATCTTGTGCAAGCTCATGCTACTTCAGCATCTATTTTTGCCAATAGAATGTCCTTGGGATCCTGAAGAACTACAATTGAGTGCATTGAAGAACCTGCAAGTACTCTGGGGAGTACAATGTACAGGGGGAAATTGGTTTTCAAGAGAGATACCAAAGCTCAGCACTACTCTGAGGAAACTGAGGGTGGTTGTATCAACCGAAAAGGATTTGGAGTCTGCATTCAGTTGCCCAAGCCTCATGTCTGATCGACTCCGTACATTCCATTGTGAGTGGAAAGTTGGCGTGGCATTGCGTGTGAATTGTATGTTCTCTCACAATCAAAACCTTCATAAACTGGTATTGGTTGGAAAAATACGGGTGGAGAAACTGTCTCTCATATTGCCGTCTAATCTTTTGATTTTAGAATTGAAGGATAGTGTTCTGGAGGACGAGGATCCCATGGAAGTTGCTGGAACATTAGCCCATTTGAAGCTCCTAAGACTCTCAAATTCATACATGGGAGCTGCATTAACTTGCAACCTTAGTTCTTTTCCTCAGCTTGAGGAGCTCTACCTTGAGAATCTTCAAAACTTGAGCACATGGAGGATAGAGAAGGGAGCGATGTCAAGTCTTAAGAAACTTGAGATTGTAAGCTGTAGAAAGCTGCAACACTTTCCTCAAGGCTTGGCATTTGTCACCACCCTCCAACAACTTGAATTTTTTGGAGTTTCTGGAAAATTCGGCGAACAAGCTAGGGCCTATGGGTGGTCACAGAGGCTTAGGCTGCCTCATAACTTTGAAGCCATCATTGAGCAGAGTGACACTCCGGTTGACATGTCCTCCATCCACAGGCTCTATGAGCAGCTCACTAATGGCATTTTTCTGAAAAACAAAACGAAGGCAAGTCCATCGATGACTATGAACTCTGGACAGGCTTTTGAGTTTTCAACTGTTAAATATTCTGAACTTTTTTTTTGTGTGTGTTTTGTTGATTATATTCATGTTAATGTCTAAAAGCAGAAGTTCTGGGTCGTGAAGCAAGAGGACCACCAATATAATTGCTTCATGGTGTATGTGACTAACCTCTTTGTTGCGACAGAACATGATATTGATGGTCTTCCAGAGTGGAATACCATACATGATATGAATGAAGATGATATATGGACTACCCTTATGCGTGACTGGGAATGGAGTGATGTAGAAGAAAGGTATTTACAAAGGAAAATTGTTGTTTACACTGTTGAAATGATGTATGTTGTCACTAGATAAACTATCATGTTTTCTCATTATAAGGTTAATCTGAAAAGGAAATCTTCCTTATAATGTTAATGTTTCTGCAAATTAAAGACTCGTAATCTTTGTTCTTTTGCAGCAGAGATGGTTCATTGATCAAAGTGGCGAAACTAAAATCTGAAGTACTCGTGCTTGATGTGCATGGAAGATTCAACATCGCTGATCTCTCACCGCATGTCATGTACTCATTCTCTTTTGTGGTCATGTTAGATGACTCATTCGTCGATGATGTGTCTGTTAGAACTCAAATTCACCTCCCTGATGGCAGTTCACAACAGCTGGGACGCCCCTCGCTGAATGACAAACCAAGGAATGAATGGATAAAAATCTCCATAGGTGAATTTGAGACACACCCTAACAATATTGGTGAGGCCGAATTTTACTTGCATTTTAAATGGCGACAGTATTCAAAGGTTGGGTTTAAAATCAGAGCGGCTATTATTGAACCCAAACTCTAATCCTCCATCAAGTTTAAGGCCTGGTTTTCCTGGTTGTCAATGTATGTTGCAAGAACGCGGATGAATGGATCAAACAATGATGGGAGGAAATACGTTGAGATCTGGCTCACCCGAGCTTGTGTTCAGCTGCAAACGAAAGCCGCAGCAGATCAAGAGCCAAGGTTTGCTGTCATAAGCAGGGCTTGTTGTCAAAAGATATCACTTCACATTTGTAATTCTTAAAATTGTAAGAGATAGACTCTTGGATTAACAAGGATGAACATCATGCTTCTAGTGTAAAATATAATCAAAGGGAAGTATCTTAGACTTGTAGAAATTTTCTGGTTTATCATATATCTTCAAAATGTCTTAACTCTTTTTTTTTTATAGTTCTTACATATCTATAGTTAAACTTTATTAAGTTTGCTAGCTACAACTGGTGACGATGATTTTGGTGAGTTGTTGCTGGAGGGAGAGACAAACAAGGGTATGGTGAAGGTGGTACTAATTAGTGTTACACTTATAATAAGTAACAACTTGATACTTCTTTCATGTATAAATAAACTTCTTGTTATAGTCCTTGATGGATCATGAATATTTTTTATTACGTATTTATAAAATTCGTTGAACTTTGAGATCATATATAGAGATTAATTTAGTCCTAACTCGTAACATTCTGATTTTTTTTAATTGATGAGAATTTACCGTCAAAAATTTATAAGTTTACCCAAAAATTCAAACAAAACGTTATTTGTGGGCAGTGATATCCATTTATGTAACAACTGTGGTGGATCACTCTCCCAGTAATTAGCTTTGAACAAGCTCATTATCAATCTACCAAAAAAAAAGCTCATCATGACAGCATCAATGTCAAAATGTCTACCAAACATCTTTTGCTGCTCCTCAGCATGCATTGCTACCTGCAATCTGCAAAAGCAAAGAAAGCATAAATCCTGAGGAGCCACAATACCAAGCATCTAGTTTTTCCTCCCTTTTAGCCAGAGGAGTTCATACAATTGCAATAATTTCATCTGAACGATGAAAATCAAACACATAACTCAGCAAATTCTACGAGTCCTGAGTCCGAAACTGACATGTGTTCATCTCTGTACCAATGATTATTACCTCGAAATAATTGTACACCATTGCTCCTCAATCGTCTAAATAGGCATATTACATTTCTGAAGCAACATGGAACTATCTTTCTAGCTTCACATACTACAAAATGCTAAAATTCTGAAGTTTCTGAAGGTATAACCATGTATCCTACTTCCAGATCATAACTTCCACATAGAAAAAGCAACTAAGATTCAAATAGAAAAAGTGATCACAAAGAAGAAACAAAATTTCTCAAGAAAATCAAATATTAACACAGATGGAGGGGAGCAATCCCGGCAAATAGGGACATAAAAGAGCTTTGTATAAAATCTTGAGTACACAAGGAAAGACTGCCTCCTCAGCAGCTTCCTTTTTCTTTTTGTTAAGCACCATTGTCAAGAGAAGCTAGCTTAATTCCACCAGCAGCAAGGAACTGAATTTTCATTATTTCGCTCTGACGTTCTTCTTCCTTCTGCTTTGCAGTTAGCAGCAGGCCAACCTCCTTTCCTCTGCCTGCCTCAAAAGCTCCTCTTGCCTACGTCGCTCCTCCTCTTCTTTCTTTTGCCTCTCTTCAGCCTCTTTACGCCTAGCAATTTCCTCTTTATTTCCCCAACATGCTTAGGAAGCTTCTTGTCTCCCCCTTTACTCTTTGTTTCATTCTTCACTTCCTCCTTCTCCTTTATCTCTGCTGCTGCAGCAGCTGCTGCCTTTTCCTCTTTCTCCTTCTTTTTCCTTCTTCTTCGCTGCTGCTGACTCTGCAACTCCTTCATCTTCACCCTATTTTTCACCTGTTGCTTCACTGGAGCCAACAGGTTCCACTTGTGTATCAGCTTACTCAGCTTGAGATAGTGGAGCTGGTTCCGGCTTTGAGGCTGCAGTCCCTTCCCCTAGCTTCTGCCAGAATCTCATCCAAATCATCCTCTTCCTCAGCCGTCTTTCCACCCTTTTTCTTCTTCTTCTTCTTATTCTGTGAAGTTTCAGCAACCACTTCACTGACCTTACCTCGAGTCACTGAATCGTTCACTTCAACATAAGCTACTCTCGCCTCTATCTCAATGGTATCATCATCTCCTAATGAAGCAAAGGCACTGGTACCTTTCTTTTTTAATGACTAAATTTTTACCAGTAAATGCAACCACCTCATCAGTTTCCTCTTGACCATCTTCTTCCAACAATGCAGCAGTGAACAAGCTCCCACCCTGAAAAAAAGAATAAACGAGTTTGCTTTTTGCACAACTGGGAGTCGATCCCGCGACCACGAGTCTAAAGGCATGCTGACTCAACATGCAACTGAAACAAAATCATCTTGCTCCGCTTGCTATTCATGTTCAATATCGCACACAAAATATATCAGTTTATTAAATTTTGGTTATTTAAAAAGAACTGCACAATTTTTTTCAAAGTGAACCCATAGTATATCCGCCCAACTTAAGTCTTAGTAATATTTAATAGTATGATGTGATTTATTATAGGTGCAACAACGAATTGGTTTTGCGAGTGCTAGATCATTCTACTGAACAAGAAAAGTTAGTGTGTAATGTACAAAACAATTAGGAGAGCCAAGTTGGAGACCAGTAGCCTTTCATTTGGAATACTAGTCACTTTTGACTTCAGATAGGTGCATCTCAAAAGGCTTGAAGTGCATAAGCATGCCAGAAAAACCTGCAACTAAACCTTAGATCCACAATATACTGTCTCAACCTTTCGGGGAAAACAAATTACTATCTCATTTGTATCAAGAATCAAAATTTGGTACAAAAATAGCAACAAAATTCGAAGAAATGAGAGCCAGTATCCATGTGCATTGTGTATGTCTACATCTATTCTATTCACAGATAAGAACTACAAACTCTTGCCACATTCTATTTGAAGCGTCAGATCCTTAACCCCTGCGTCCTGAATTACGTGCATGACACGAGCTTTTGTTGCAGCTTTGTCAATGTCTGATGAAACATGAAGCTTTAAAGTGCCGATAACATCTGTGTTCGTCAAGCTCCAGACATGCAGGTTCTGGATGCCAGAAACTCCCTCTATCTTCATAACATCATTAACAGCTGCCTTAAGATCCTGTTCGTGAGCTCGGGGAACCCTCTGCAACAATATAGCAGCAGAGTTCCTCAATAGTGGTATTACAGATGATACAATTAAGACTGATATGAATATAGAGCAAGCTGGATCTGCCACAAGCCATCCCTTATAATTGATTAACAGGGTTGATATCACAACTCCTACACTCCCCAAAGTGTCTGCTAAAACGTGCAAGAAGATGCCCTCCATATTGTGGTCAATATGCTGGTGATGGTGCTTCTTATCATGTGCGAATTCAGTCTTTGAGTCTGGATGATGACTATGACCGCAAGAATCTGCTCCAAGAGGCTTGGTGATGCTCCTGCAGACATGAGTATCATGGTGATGATGCTGAAGATGATGACTCTGCTCATGATGATGGTCACGGTGATCACAAGAGTGATTGTCGACCTGATGTCCATGATTATCGCTGTGATCATGGCCATGACTGTGTTCATGATCATGGTGTGCATGACTGTGTTCATGGTCATGGTGCGCATGACTATGATCATGGTCATGGTGCGCATGACTATGATCATGGTCATGGTGCGCATGACTATGACTGTGATTGTGATGTCCATGGGAGTGATTGTGGCCAAAATCTCCATGAGAGTGACCATGGTCAAGTTGATCTCTAACACGGTCCTTATCAAGAGAATCATGCTCACCCTTATCATGGGAAAATCGTTCTTCTGAAACCAAAATGCCATCATCATGCATTATCTCAGTAGCATGAACATGGTCATGGTGGGCATCAGAGTGGGAGTGGGAGTGAGAATGAGAGCAAGACCCTCCATGGGCATGATGATGCTCCTCATGGAAGAAAATTAAACCCACAACATTTACAATTAGTCCCCCAATAGAAACAGCCAATAAACTATTTGTCGAAATCTCTTGAGGATCCAGAATTCTCTCTAGTGACTCCAGCACTATGAGAGCTCCAACCAAAACCAAAAAAACTGCATTAACATACCCTGAAAGCACCTCAAACCTTCCACGGCCATAGTTAAATTGCTCATTAGCAGGCAAACGGGAGATATAACTAGCATAAAGCCCAATAGCCAGTGCAGCACAATCAAACAACATATGACAAGCATCAGATATCAGCCCAAGACTGTTGCTCATGAACCCAGCTACAAATTCCACCACCATATAACCAGTATTAATCATGAGGAAAAGTGCAATTTTGCGAGATTTACGTTCACTTAGCACGTGGCGAACTGGCCGCATTACCATCGAAGAGAATGTTTCCGAAGATTCAGCCCCTATTTCCACAAATCTTGCATGGGCCCAATTTAATTGCCGAATGGCAACCCATAGCAAAAAGCCACAGATCAACAATCCCCAAAGTGAGAGCTCTGGAAAGTAAACGAGCTCCAAAACAAGTGTACACGCAAAGGTGATGAGAAACTCTTTCTCGGAGTCCCTAGGATTCACCAACTTCTCATCATTATACCACTCATTCAAGAGGACACCAAACAAGACTGTGTTTGCCAGCAGCCAACCCAGAGTCATAATGGAGACACTCCCACCCTCTGCTTCAAAAACAAGCATATTAATGATGGCAGGAAAAAGAAGCATAAAAGTGGTGAAGAACAATGAAACCAACTGCACCCTTTTTCGACCCAATTGCCTAATAGTCCCCCAATTCATCATATCCCTTTCACAACATCCCAAAAACCCAGCCAAGAAAGGGAGAAGCATAGGCACAATTCTCAAACACTTCATATCAACAACCACCATTAATGAGCTTTGAATTTTATCAAGATTACTATGAGAAAGAGGAAAACAATCCATCCGATCCCAACTCACAGATAGAAGGAATAACCCAACAAACAAGGCGAAGAATCCACGAACCCTTGAATGCCCGTCTCGATCCCAGTCCTGGTCTTTCCAAAAACGAAAGGCAATATTTCCAGACAATTCAGCCAAGATCATAGCTGCAGTCCCGCAATAACGGAGGGCTTGGAATCGCAAGAGGAAGACAATAGCGAGGAGAAAGGACTTAAAGAGGAGATGCCTAACCTGAGATCGGGAAAGGGAGGAGAGAGAAAAGAGAGGAACGCGAGGGTGTTTGGAGCAGAGAGAGAAAACGAGAGTGAGGAGGAAGGAGAGGAGAGAGACAAGGAAAGAGAAAGGGAACAAAGAAAAGGAAGGGGAGGATCGGAGGAAAGGAAGGAGGGAGTAGAGGGATCGCAAGGAGAAAAGGAGGAGGAATAGGAATGAGATTGAAGATTTATTGTTGATAGTGCTGCTAGATTGATGTCGGAGTTTTGAAGGGGTGGGAGTCGGGGTTAAAGGATAGGCAGGAGTGTGGCGCACGGCTATGGGCACAGTAGTCCGTGATGGGACTGATAGGCGATGTGGCCGGTGATGATGGTGGTGGCTGTCTGCCATCTGTCTGATTGATGAGGATCTGTGGGAGATAAAGGAGGGACAGTTAGGGAGGTCGCAGAAATGTCAAAGGTCTTCCCATAGTAGCTTCACCATTTTAAAAAGAAACTCACCAAAGTACCTAGCATAACAAGCAACAGATCATACAAAAAATGTTAACATAAACATATATCATCAACTAATCAGCCAAAACTATATCTATCTTATATAAGCATACATCATCAACGTATAAATTCATGTTCAAAATCTTGTCTTTGTTACCACGTCAAGTGACAAAAAACAATTTTTGTCTTCTTGGATTGTGTTTTCTTTGCTAGCTAATACAGAATGGGAAATGAAAAGGTCCGAAACTTCCACATTGGAAGTTCTATCACACAGTTTCAAACTAATCATCCTACATTCAGTCAAAATTTACTCTTTCCTTCCCCCTCTCACAGGTCCCACTCTCCCAACACTGGCTGCAGGTTGCCACCCTATTGCCAGCATGACCCCACCTCCAATCCCATTCATCCTTCTTCCTGTCGGCTACAATCTAAGGTCATTCAAACTGTCTTTGAAACCCATCTTGAAAGTTTTGCAAATCTGAGAAAGTGGGGAAAACAGCAATAAGTACTTTGTATCTTATCCGTGAGGATGACCAGTTCTTACTTGAAAGATGCATATAAAATGAACCTGCCACTCCCTCAATTCTTATGTACTAGGCCACATTTAATTTGCGGATCTTTTTCATGGATTTTAGCTAAACCTAGAAATATCCTTTACTTTTTAGTATTACTTTAACTTAAACCACAGCAATGTAGATTTTCTTCACGATTTTTCTTAGGGTATAATAAAGGCCTTCAAAAGTATGTTGGAAGATATAATACTAAACTTAGAACATGGCCTACTGTCATAGGACAACATAGCACTATTTAGTAACCAAATTAAGTTCAATTGTAACACACACCTCTTCTTTCAACATATTCTCATTCTACATTGTGGAACACTCTCCTTCACGCCTACGAAGCCACGTAAAAGAGTAAAACTATGAATCCACGGCATTTCAATCAAGAGCTTCATTTTATTCTACCCCAAAATCATCTTCAACGACAATATATGTCACAATTTTAAATTTGTCTTAAGAGTTGGTAACCTTATTATTTCCAACAACACTGCCACCATTCCTTCCCTTCTTTTCCCATCCTACCCAACCATCACTTTGGCAATTTGCCCTGTACCTTGCTTCTCCCCATCTCTCAAGCCACTAAATAGAAATTCGAATCGACAATTGAAACTTTGACGGCGAAAATAAGGGGGTTGCTAACAATGATCTTCAAATTTTTTCTTTGTTCTGGCCAAACTCTCAAGAAAGTTTAGTGACACCTCAATTCACCAACAAACTTCCACAAAAAACATTCATCTTACTTCTACATAAAGAAGACATTCAAATCCCTAAACAATTATCAGCAAACTTGAGCACCCACAAAACAGATCAAAACTCAACCAATTCAACAACATTAAATTTCCAGTAAACATTAAAAATCCAGTAGTAAATAAAAGCACACTCCCAGAAATAAAATCACTTACCCTACAAAATCACAACAATTTTCTCAAAAACAACCCATCTAATATTAGAGAGATCTTCACATTATAAAAACAACCCAGAAATTAAATCATTACTGCTAACAAGATCGAAGAAATCAACTTGAACAGACAAATTCAATAACAAGAAAAAATATCAACAAAAAAACCCAAAATTATACCAAATAAAAAGACAATCGAAATTTGTTGATTCATACTTCAAATTTATGTCACAAGAAAAGCCAACAATTCACCTGAAATGACGCTTTTTCCAAGCTGAATTTATGATTGAAACTCTTTGGCAGAAATTTGCAGTGAGAAGCAAGAGTTTTGGAACAAAAATGCAGATGTTTGGTTTTATACAAGGTAGCAGTTGTTGACTGAGTTGAAATCTGAGATTAGTCGTTGGAAATTTAAGTAAGTAGGAGTTTGTTTGGGGACAAAAGTTTCAACACACATGGGATAGAAATGGAACACAAACTCACAAAGTACTAAAACAGGAAATTGGCATTTATGGCAAAACAATTTTCATGCATTTCTACTTTAATAAATAAGTTTTGGGCTAATAAGATTAGTTAAGTTCGTATAAGTTTCGTTTAAAAAAGGTTCGATTAAGATAATTTACTTTTTTAATTTTTCGTTGGATAGAGTTTTCGGGAAAAAAAAACAATAATAGTGGAACCAAATAGAGTGAATGTGAGAGTAAAGTTATGATTCTCTGTAGTTATTTGGGATAAACTTAATGTAATACTACCTCCGTTTCTTTTTAATTGTTACACTTACACTTTTCACGCATGCCGATGCACTACTTTGAGCCTTTATATCTCTAATTTTGTATTTGTAAAAAATATAAAAACTACATATTAAAAAAATACATACTAATACGAATCTAACAAGATCCCACATGACTATGTTTTTATTCACGTATAAATCACAAACGAGGGTCAAAGTGCAATTTGTGAATAGTGTAAAATGTCAAAGTGTAACAATTAAAAAGAAACGGATGTAGTATATTCAAATAGACCGACCGCCTTTCAATTATAAATTGGATTTTGTAGATCTATGTTTTTTTTCTATTAAAATTGTTAAGCTAAGCTAAGGATTTTGTTCCTTGATATGTCACATTTATATATAGTTTTTAGATGCATTTTGATTGCATTTAGAACTCCTTTTAGAGCATTTAGGTGTATAATGGAATGAATTACGTAAGTTGTGCTCTACTACTCCCCGTTTGCGTGTTTTGATCATTTTCAGGTTACTTTGATGCAAATTGATTAAGATTACCTAAGATCAAGCCTATTAATCATTGAAGATGAAGATATCTTGCACAAGGATCACAATGCATCATTTCGGGACAATTTCGAGTTAGAATGAAGCAAAGAGTTGGTGAAAGAAGTGTCAAAACTGATACATGTTCACTATTTTGGCCATAACTTTTGATATACAACTGATAATCAAGAAATTCCAGTTGGGTTGGAAACTAGACTTCAAGTTCTTTCCAATGATAGGTCACACGCCCCAATCCGACATCTGGTTTGAGAGATACAGCCATCACAAGTTGACGCAAAATCACTGTTTCTCCGCCCGGTCGACCGGGCGGTTTTGCCCGACCGGGCGAAATCAATTTTTCACCAAAATGCAATGAATATTAGCCCGGTCAACCGGGCGAGAAAAGATCCAAAATCGCTTGCGCGCCCGACCGGGCGAGTTCGCCCGGTCGACCGAGCAGATTTCGCCCGGTTGACCGGGCGGTTTCTCGGGACGCGTTTTTTCGGGTTTTTTAGCCGATTTTGTAAGAAGTATAAATATATTTTTTATATTTTCGAGAGACCTACTTTATTTTCTACTTTATGAGAGCAAAATACTTAGTTTTTCTCTCTCTAGTTTTGTTGAACTTTTATATTGGAAGATTATATAGATCGTCGATTTGCTTTTTCATCGTTCTTCAATCATTTGGTATTCTTCTCTACTTAGTTTAATTTTATGAATTCTTTTACTTTGATTATGTTTATTGTGTTTAATATCATCATGAGTGAGTAGTCTATTTCTAGGGTTTAGAGAGGGAAGCCATGTTTATACCTTTTTATTGTGGTTTGATGTTCTTCAATAATTGGATTGAATTAAAATAATTCCTATTGATTTGTTATACTTGTTTAATTCATGTAATTGCGCAATATCATGAGTTATGTTTAGCTAATAAGAATTGATTATGCTGAGCGACCGTACTGGCATATGTTAATCTAGGAGTTGTTAATGCCTGACCAAGGATTAACGAAATATTCATTTATTCGAACCTCAATCCAAGTGTTGTTGAACTATATTATATTGATTAATCTGGTGTAAGCATGGTGGACCGATCGATTGCCCTAGGTTTTTAATTATTTGATAAATCCCCATTTTTCTGCGTTCTAGTTACTCTAGCTTAGTTATTAATTCCTCAATTATTTTTCCTCTCTGGAAGTAGTTAGATAATTGAACATAAATCTGTAGAACTCCTCTCCCTGTGGATTGACCCGTATTTGCCAGTTTCTGCTAAACAGACACCGTGCACTTGCGGTATATTTTAAAACTCATCATTCCTCTTATTTGAAATTTAATCAGTTTTGATTGAAAAAAGAAAATGATAGGTGCCACAAGTTGATGGTATAGAGATTAGAGAACTAGATACAAGCATTAACAATTGTTCAGAATGGTGGTCTTATTTTGCCTTTAAATTTCTACATTAATTCATGGAAATACATACTTCAAAATACACTCGATTAGTATTCAAGTATAGGCAATGTGTGTTCCTCCCGTAAAAAAAGAAACAATATGAATTTGAGGTTGGATGTGAAGATCTTAAGTATCGTTGTAACATGTATTTTTTTAATTATTAAGATATGAAATAGGAATTTTTTTTTCTCCTTTGCATGACCCAAAGCTTAAAAAGCTACAACCATTGACAAAATTCAATACTAAAAAAAATTCACAAGTAGACCAATAATTTAATACCTATTAGGATTAATAGAAAGGTTTTCTGTCAGAGTAAATGTTTTGGGTATGTATGACTATGAAATTAGGTCGACAAATCTAGTTAATTTGCAAATAGAGATATAAAAACAGAATCCTATGTGAAAAGAGATAAAGAGAAAGATTATCTCAATATTGCAACTAATTTAAAACTACTTGAAAAAGGTAATGTTACAACTAACCTGAAGTGGCAGAAGAATATACAATCAAAATAGAGTATGTGAATAGAGCAAAAATCAAGTGTTGCATCTGGAAAAAAAACATGAAAAATAATACATTTTCCAAATTGATGTTATTTGCACTTGTGACTTGTGATTTACTTATGCAATTATACCCCTAACATTTCAATTATACAGAGTCGTTGGCTTGTCTATAGAGGCTATAGTCAGTTGTACAAGCCCATATAAAGCAGATGACTATTCTAACATATTCTCGCATCTTGGTCTCGATGTTACATGATGAGTGGACCAAAGCATAATATGCACAGTTCAGGCGATCAAAAAATAAGTGAATGCCTTCAGCTGGTGCGGCGTTCATCAGTTGGAAGGAATCGAGTTCAGGCATCACACGTGCAAGCTACCAGAGCTGCAGCCGCTTCAATTTTCCTTTTGCTAACTTGTCTTGATCTATTTAAGCTTTTACCAACAAAAAAAAAACATTTCAATTAGTCTCTTTGTGCCGCCAATGCAAATTACTAGTTTTATCTACACTAGTTGTTGGCCGGCGCGCGATGCGCGCCGCCCCCAAGGTAGAAAAATTCGATAGAAATTAAAATTAATTGTGTAACTATTTGGACCAAATCCTAATGTGTTATTATCTAATTTAAGTGTATTTGTGATATTCAAATTAAGCTAATTGTAATTAGTGTATTGAAGTGAAGCTATTGCTAAGGTTTTTATATTGTAATTTTGGTCTTATAGTTGTTGAGCAAAAGTGATTGCGGACAACTAAATATTAAGCATTAGCATAAGTAAGGAGAAACAAAGGCATCTAAATTTAGTAGATAAAGAGCATAAGCTAAGTAGATTGCACAACATATATGCATATATCCTTGTTAGTTCTGGCTACTGTTGAGTAGCAAAATACGAAAAAGTTTGCTGTGAACATTGAGCCACGAGTTATGTAATTATGTTCCTCTAAAACTCCCTTGAATAATTGTTATATATATTACAAGAACTTAACGATGCGTATTAGCAAAACATTAGTAGCAAAGATGCTAGGTCAATCATAATTGAAGGTTCCCTCTATCAGACTATGTAAATCCTACAACGAGAATGGTGAAGAATACAAGGAAGCAACATAGCTTAAACTGTCTGGGCAGATCTCTGTAAAGTTTCAAAACATTTCTGAGTTGGTCATCGTTTATGTAAGATAGCGTCCACCAACAACAATCCACTCAAAATGCGTTACCAATAGCTTGATTGATCAACTTAGTGACAACTAATAATGTGAACGTCTTCCGACTTACTGAGCATGACAAAGGCCAGGCAAAAATGTCATTCATGCACACAATAGAAGGCTTAAGCCAAAAGATATACGATTCTGACCAGAATATACAATAAAAATGTCTAAATTAACAATGAAAATCCCTAACAAAAGTTCCATCGAGAATTTCGAAATTTCCTAAAATTCTTCGTAAATATTCCAATTGAATCTCTCTCTACCCTCCCTCTCTCCTCTTTCTCATAACCTCCTTATCTCCCCCCTCTCTATCTCTCGCTTCCTCCCTCATCTCTCTTTCGTTCCCCCTGCTCTCTCTCCCTCTCTCCCTAGTCCTCCCCCCTCCCTTCCACCTAACCACGTGGTATTTTCCTTCCCTTCCCACAAAGCATTTTTTGTGACTATTCTTTGTAACCATCATCCGGATAATATATGTAAAATACTCTCTATCTCTCTCGCGCCTTCCCCCCCCCCCCCCCACCGTCCTCTTTCCCTCCCTCCCCCTGTTGTCTCTCCTTCTCTCCCTAGTCCCTCCCTCGTATTTTCCTTCCAATCCCACAAAGATTGAAAGAATTATGTACCTGTTTGAAAGTTCGAAAATCGTCGGGACGAATGTGTGATATGACTGTCAAAATCTTATGTTTTTCTCAGATTTGTGTTTATAGGTAATTTTTGTGAGTATGTAATTGTGAAAGGTTTTTGAGAACAATGATTTGTAAGTGAATTTTGTAAATGTTTTGTGTGTATTGACGTTCTACTATATTAGTTTGAGTTTGTAAGTTAATTTTTAGTTTTTTGTAAAGTTTCTGATCATGTGAGTGATTTGCGTGATTTTTTCAACGTGATTTTCTCAATTCTTTGAGTGATTTTTAAAGCTTCTTGATATAAGTGATTTGTGAGTGATGTTGAAATTTAAAATCTGGTGGCTTTGTTTGAACCCCATTTTGGTATTGATATTCTTTTTGTAATTTAGAAAGGGAAGGGGGCAAAATAGTCAGTTCAAAATAGGACACCATAGGTTCCCCCATCCCTTATGTAATAGAGATAAATGAATAGTTGTGACTGTTTAAAGATAAATAAATAAAGAGTATAATTATTAAGATCTTTGACATTGTATTAGAAGTAACACTTTATGAGTTCGAATAACCAATGTTAACTAATGCGCAAGGGCACAAGACACATTAGAATCTTACTTGGAAGGAGAAACAAGAGTTGAAATTGTTGTGATGTGAAGAGACCCATGATAGGCTGTCGTACACCCGTCAAAGATAATTCCTGCAAAACCTTCTAACAATGTAGTAGGGTAAGTAGGGTCGAATCCACAGAGAAATGGTCGTTTTAATCTAGTTTCTAAGGTATAGAGAAACTAAACAATATCACAAATATCTGAATTAAAGTTCTAAACTAATCAAACTACGAAAATCAAGCTAAAAAGATCTAGGGCAATGGTTCACCATGTTTATACTTCTAAACTATCAAAATATTATCACAGTTCAATTAATCATATATCTAGAGCACAGGTTAATCCTTGGTCAGGAACTAACGCTCTCAAATTAACATATGCTAGTACGGTCGCTCAACATAATCAGATTTGCTAATTGTAGGTAAGCCTCTAAAGAGTACTATCTCTCGATCTATGACTCGATATTAGCAATATTTAATCAGACAATTAATCAGGTTGCAAGATTAACAATATAAACACTAATCAATTAGAAATAACAATGACTATTGAAACCATCAATAAATCATCAAGAATTATAGCATATAAACATGGATTCCCAAAACCCTAGATATAAAAACTACTCTATCATGAAATAAATAATGAAATCTAAAACTATAAAAGAAAATATAATCAAAGAATAATAAAAGAAACTAAAAGAAATCATGAATTAATGAAGGAGATGAAAATTAGAGTTTACAACTAAAAACTAGAGAGAAAAAGAGGAGAGAAAAACTAAAACCTAGAAAAATAATCAAATAACGTGAAGGGAGGAGGAGGAGAAAAAGAATGAAAACCAATCTAAATAATATTCACCTAATATGACTAGGAAAGTAATTTACAAGATAAGGAAAGTATTAATTAAATCATTAATAGGCGGATTAGTGATCCGCGCGTACGCGTGGCAGATTCCAGTAGAAACAATGTAATCTTCCGAAAGGCATAACTTCTTGACTAGAAGTCTCCTCGGGGCGTGCCACCTATCGTTGGAAAGATCTTCAAGTCTAGTTTCCAAATCTGCTGGAATTACTCGATTTTAAGGAGCACATCAAAATGATCAGAAGAGTAGACGTGACTCTTTTTCACATTTCTTCTAATGATTTTCCGCTTCGTTTTTGCTCAAACTCGTACTATAACAAATCCATACAATCCTTATGCATTGTAACTCCTTTCCAAGTACTCCTAATCCTCAAGTTTAGCTAATCATACTCCAAATGCATCTTCAATGCCTGAAATTCATCAAAAACAAGAAAACATACCGAATAGGAGTAGAAAAGTATAACTTAAGAATATAATGCAACAATGAACCTAAATATGAAACTAAATGCTCTAAAATACAACCTAAATGCACCTAAAAACTATATATAAATATGACTTATCAACCCATTATCCTTAAAAGTAATTTCGTCATAGCACGAGTGTAAACTTTTTTCCGACGACCAATCTCCAGGATTAGCTTAGCGTCGTCCGTTTATGCGCCCTCACAAGCAGACGGATGAAGTGACTTAATTCAACTCACTTTGAGAGAGAATATTTTTTAGAGAGAAGAGAGCAAGGAAGAACATACCTTTCTTAAACCAGAAAACAGGGATTTAAGCACGCTAAAGAACTAGAAAAGAAAAAGGTAAGGAAATATATTGAGAGGAAAAATGTCACATATAATATCAACAAGAATTGATTTGTTATTTCAAATTGTTCATTTTTTGAATCCCGCAAAATAAAATCTTAAAATAAAAATGGTTACTAAATGAACCAAGTCATAAAACAAGACACATACCCACAACTCACGCTCACCAATTTTAGGGGCTCTAGGAGCGGGACGGAACCGATTGGAATAATGGACTGACATTTGGAAAAAATTTGGACCGAAAATTTTCCGATCCAATTTTGGACTTATTGGATTGGATTTTTGATATCTAATCTAAACATATTTATAAATTAGATAAATTAAAATTTAATAATCTTAATAATAATATTCCTAAAGGTAATAAATGTTTCGTTTTTAACTTTTCACCTTTTAAACATTTTTAACATATAAATTTATTTTACTAAAAAATCAAAAATTACGATCCACTAGTCAGGTCCATAAACGAGATTTTTAGTGGATCGAGGAACGAAACAGAATCTTCGGTCTGATTCGGTCTTGACCCTGGTCTTTGCAAAATCATTAAAAAATACCTTTTAAAAATTCACCAAAAAAACCCCAAAATCATTCAAAAACCCTTTTTAAAAGTTCAACAAACCCATCTCAAAAATAAACTTGTACAAGAAATTACAAAAAGTCTCAAGTAGTGAGTTTTAACTCCTTGTTTTGAAAACCCATGCTATCTTCCAAATACAAGTCTTTAGAATTCCATAAAATCTTTTGTTTGCCTCAAAATCTTCCGTTTCTCTTTAATCACGAGTACTATTTTCTGGGTTTGTTTTAATGATTTTAACGTTAATCCCATTTATGAGAAGTATATGAAATCGATAAATTTCGGTATGTGTGCGAGGCTGACAGTTTATTTATAAATGTATCAAGACGTGTAAATTAACCGTTCTAAGTGTGGTATAAGCTATAATGCGCGTAGCGTACGTTAGTTGTTGTGATGGTTATATTAGCTATAATGTGCTGGAAACACGCGTATATTAGCTGTTAGAATTGTGACATTCTATAATGCACGTAGAAATGAAAGTTCTTAGTTGTATTTCCTGGTACACGTGGGATATATTTTGATCTTGGCGTGATGACGTGGAATGTGATAGTGGATATACTTTTATTTTATGGGAGAAAATAGAGTCAAGTTGAATAAATTTTATTTTTTTCCATGCATTCTAAATGTTATATTATTGATTTTTTATAATTAAAAATTATAAAAAAAATTGATATTTAAGATTCTCATATTTAGAAGAATTTAGGCTATGTTCATTTGAATTAAACTAATAAAAAATCAGTTCAATTCAGACAAATTCATTTTAGTTTTGTTAGTTTTCTTTCACAGTTTTCATTTATTTCAGTTTAGTTCAAACAAATTCAATTCAGTTCAGACTAATTCAGCTCAAAAGAACAAAGTCTTAACAAAATTATGTTTACCTATGTATTTTTTTTCTTATGTTCTCAAAGTTGGTTAAAGAATAAAGAGGTGATCATGTGCCGGGCCGCGGCCAAAAAAATTTGCCCATTGGTCGGGCCGGGCCCAAAATTCGGGCCGAATTTTTGTGTCCAAAGCCCGCTATTTCGGGATTAAATTAGCGGGCTTTTGCGGGCCAAAACGGGTTGGACCAAAAAATAGACCAAAAAATCGTTTTTGGCTTGCCCAAAGCCAAAAAAAATTCGGTCCGGCCCGGCCCCCGGGCCGAAAAATTCTGCCCAAAAACGGGTCGGGCCGGGCTGATCACCTCTAAAAGAATAATATCCAAACATCAATGGGTGCAATTAAGAAAAATATAAGAAATAAGGCAACTAACCTGACAGGTCCATGTTGATAGGCTATTAAAAAAATTACTAATAATTTGTATTTCACTATGTATTAAATTATGTTTCTAGTGAATTTATCTACCTAATTACACCTAATGACTAGATTAAAATTATATGAAAAGTTTAATTATGGAAATCGTTGTACTAAATTGACACTACGAGTTGTTTTAAATTATTTCAACTTTTGTCATTTCTCGTAGAGTTGTCCCAACATTTAAGGGTATATTCCAAAAGCAATATCCTTTATAACCTTGTTAAATTAATTAATTATGAGACATAAAATTATCCCATAAGCACTTTAAATTAACTTAAGTCAATCAAGGAATTTACATAATATATATATATATATATATATATATATTATATATTAATATATATATATATATATATATATATATATATATATATATATATGGGTTGGGTTCTAGTGAGAACCCTTTATGGTGAGAACCGTGAGAACCACTTAAAATAAGCAAAAACTTCCTAAAATGAGCAAAAAAAGTAACAAATGAGCAAAAATATAAAATGAGTAGAAAACATTAAGTTATCAAAAACGTAAAATGTACAAAAATGTAAAAGAAGAAAAACGAAAATGAGCATAAAAAAGTTCAATGAGAAAAAAAAGTAAAATGACCAAAACGTAAAATGAGCAAAAACGTGATAAATGAGCACAAAGTTGTTAAATGAGCAAAACCATAAAATAAGTGAAACAAAAAATGAGCAAAAATGTTATGAAATGATCAAAATCTTCGTAAAATGAGGAAAAATGAGTGGTTCTCACGGTTCTCACCATAAGGGTGGTTCTCATATGAATTTAAACTATATATTCATATGAGAACCACCCTTATGGTGAGAACCGTGAGAACCACTCATTTTTCCTCATTTTACGAAGATTTTGATCATTTCATAACATTTTTGCTCATTTTTTGTTTCACTTATTTTATGGTTTTGCTCATTTAACAACTTTGTGCTCATTTATCAACGTTTTTGCTCATTTTACGTTTTTTTCTCATTGAACTTTTTTATGCTCATTTTACGTTTTTCTTCTTTTACATTTTGGTACATTTTACTACTCATTTTATATTTCTTCTCATTTGTTACTTTTTTTTGCTCATTTTAGGAAGTTTTTGCTTATTTTAAGTGGTTCTCACCATAAGAGGGTTCTCACTAGAACCCAACCCTATTATATATTATATAATTAATATATATATATTATATATATATATATATATATATATAACGGATTTAGCATATTCGTCATTACGGATGACTATTTGGAGAAGTGACCCCAAGTTAGGATTGCTTTAAAATACCAAAATTTGAACATCTTAAAGTAAAAAGGTTGCATAAGAGGGACTGTTAGGGAAAAATAATCTTGTTGTTTATATAATTTTACAAGTATGCTTCATACATTTTTAGTTGACATTAAAAAATTTGTAATTCATGAAAAATTTGAATAACCAAGAGGAAATGGAAGAACGTTATTTATGTTTTGCTGTAAGGTTTATTTCCTATATATTGGTCTCATTCACTATTACTTTTACATATATCAAGTCAGCCAAATAATTATTCAGTCTATAAAATCATTACTTGTATTTTCACGTCTCTCGTTATTTATGATCAACAAACAAACTATATGAAAAAAAAATACAGACTTTGTCACCTATGGTAAAGGCTTGGTTTGGGCACAATATATGCATTTTAAAGTTTGATGGTCATATGAGACCATTTTAAGAAGAATCTTTGTGATTTTAGAGTTGTAACTAGTTCTAAGTAGCTTTATAGGTACGCGATGTGTGCGTTAATTTCAAAACTTTTTATTCTATTATATACCCCATTCGTATGATAATAGTTATGATTACATTTCAAATGTGAAAGATTAATAGTTAGATGAATTTAGATTTAAATCGCTAATGTAAAAAAACTAAAAGAAGGTTATAAGTGAATTTTAATATTAATCTTTTGTAAATCAATTTTGAAAAAAAAAAAACAGACCTAATGAGTTGATTTGACTGAATTTAAGAGTATCAAAGGTAGTAAATGTGTTAGACTTTAGAGTTGGACGTCATGTATACCATCTTCTCTTATTAAAAAAGGTCAATATATATTTTATCCATTTAATTTTTTTATTGAAATATTTGATGCATATATCATTTTTTACTTGTTTAGAGTGACAAATTGAAATGAAAAAAAAATATTTTTATTATTTTCTTTTGTAATTATTTTTATTTTATTAGATCATTAAGGGCAATTTAATATTTTTAAAAAGGGGACACCATCTTCCTCCCCGTTCCTTTACATAATATAGATAAATGAATAGTTGTGACTGTTTAAAGATAAATAAATAAAGAGTATAGTTAAGATAGTTGACATTGTATTAGAAATAACACTTTGAGTTCGAATAACCAATGTTACAACTAATGCGCAAGGGCACAAGACAATTAGAAGAATCTTATTTGAAAGGAGAAAGTTGAGATTGTTGTGATGTGGAGAGACCCATTATCCTTAAAAGTGATTTCGTCATAGCACGAGTGTAAACTTTTTTCCGGCAACCAACCTCCAGAATTAGCTTAACGTCGTCTGTTTATATGCGCTCACAAGCAGCCGGATGAAGTGACTTAATTCATCCCGCTTTGAGAGAGAACATTTCTTTGGAGAGAAGAGAGTAAAGAAGAACATATCTTTCTTAAACCAGAGAACAGGGATTTAAGCATGCTAAAGAACTAGAAAAGAAAAAGGTAAGAAAATATATTGAGAGGAAAAATGTCATAATAGTCGTGATAATATCAACAAGAATTGTTTTGTTATTTCAAATTGATCATTTTGTGAATCCCGCAAAATAAAATCTTAAATTAAAAACGGTTACTAAATGAACCAAGTCATAAAACAAGACACATACCCCACAACCACGCTCACCAATTTTAGGGGCGTTCACCAATCTAAGATCGGTACGGAACCGACTGGATCGGTGGACCGACATTTGGAAAAATTTTGGACCGAAATTTTTTCGATCCAATTTTGAACCTGTTGAACCGGATTTTTTATATCTAATCTAAAAATATTTATAAATTAGATACACTAAGATTTAATAAATGTTAGGTTTTTAACTTTTTCACCTTTTAAACATATAAACTAGTTATTAGGCCCGGGCTATGCCCCGGGTAAGAAAAATTTTCATTTATTAATATTGTACTTTGATATGATAACACTAAATACAACTTGGTCTAGTGGTTAAAACTTTAGTACATGAACCATGAGGTCATGGGATCAAAACCTATACTATGCAATTTCTAATTTTTTTTTATTGTACATGGATTACATGAACTAAAACTCCCTAGGGAGAGCACCACGTGGCACCATTCCTCGTTTACGCACGCCTTTTAATATATTAGTATAGATTTATTTTACTAAAAAATAAGAAATTACGATCGAGGAACGAAACATAACCTTCGGTTTGATCCGGTTTTGACCCTGGTCTTTGCACAACCCTACTCACCACAAGCTCGACTAATGTGCACGTATACGTGGTTTGCTATATCATTCTAGCTCGTTACCAAACAAAACTTAAAGGATATGTTGATAAATAAACAGGGTAATGAACTTATATTCTTTCCATGTGGGACTTAAACATTCCATGAAAAGAGTCAAACAAAATACTCTTTAAAGATATGTAATTTTGAGACTTTATTTCCAACAACTAATACTAAACGTCCAAACTAAAAGTGAAAAACATTTCATCCGATCTAGAGAGAAAGGTTCGCTTTACAATCTTTTCTTATTAGTTTTATCATCAGTAAGTTGATATTGTAATTCAATGAGTGACTCATATTCTCATAAGATGTAGTCATTCAGTGATCGTTCAATTCGTTGCTTCTAATTCTCCCTTCAAATGCAAGTAACTAACAACCTGAAAGTTGAAATTACATACTACTTCTAATTCTACCTTTAGATGATTCATGACAATGTAACATTAATATATCGAAAATAATAGCTGAAAAGTGCTTTTGCATAAGAAAGAAAGACGGAGAACATGAACATGGCTGCCATGTCTTTTATGCACTAACATTGTAGTATTGACTACATACAATATGCAAATATATACTTTTTTTTGGTGCAAAGTATTATATACATATATTCCACTGCATAAGTGCATATTCTCAATAATGCATTACACAGAATTGTCACGCATTGCATTTGTGCATCAACACTCATTCACTCAACGTGGTACTTTGGCGTGAGCTTATAAAAACATATGCCAAAAGTAGTTGGAGTTATCTTAATTATTTTTTAAATTATGATGGATACAATTGTACGTTGGGATAGTTAAATGTTATAATTGAAACAAATATATGGAGAACTTTGTTTTATTGAGTTCTGTTAATTATGACTTGAAATCTTGTGAATGGCATAAGACTAACTTTGAATGCACATATCTCTCAATTTATAAATGATTTTGATGTGATTCAAATTGGAGGTGATAGATTGTTCAAAGAGCTTTCCAACGATAGGTCATATGCCCAATTCCGATGAGAAACGAGAAAGTTACGCCCGTTTTACAAAGTACTGCCGAGAGCATACCGCGACCCGCGGTTTTGAAGATAAGTTTCCGAATCAGTTTTTCTTTTTAGGGTTTTGTGCGGAGTATATTCTAGGGTTTTTTGTGCGGGGTTCCTTATGATATAAAAGGACCTCTTAGTGTTCATTATTTACACACAACTTATGAAACACTTTTAGCCTCTAGAATTTAGGACTCCTTGTATTATTCTCTCTGATTTTCTCCATTATAGTGAAGAAGCTCTAATCTCCCACCTACGGACGTAGGTCAAATTTGACTGAACCACGTAAATCCTTGTGTTCTTTGTTTGTTCATCTTTATTATTTTCTCACCTTTATTATTTCATTGATTTTCTGTTCCGCATTAATCAAACTACAACACCGATTTCCTAACAAGTTCAATTACTTAAGGTTTATTTCTATTCAGTGTATATATTGCTCATCTATAATATATTGTTGTTGAATAAAATCTCACTTCCTATTAAATTGTACGCCCTCTTTTTCTTTTTGTTCTTATTTTGGTTTTTGCCAATACATGTTTTTGACCTTAAATATCTCTCATTGTGTATTAGTAAAAATTATAATAATTAAATATTAATATAGTATTCATTAAGACGAATCAAAAAAGACCCCATGACTATATTTTTTTTTTCATATGTTGAAAATAATTTAGAAGATTCTCTTCAATTGTGAATAGCGTCAAGATTCTAAATAGTAAGAACAAAAGAGAACGGAGGGAGTATTATTAGTGGTGGTAATATACCATCAAATAATTAATTTGTTTTCCATATCATGGGACAATTAATTTGTTTTCCATAATAATTAATATCTTATTAATTACTCCTTTCGTCTTATATTGTAATTTTTATAGATATTAATTAGATAATTAGTGAATGGAAGTTCACCAATGGAATATGAAGTATTCCCTCTATTTCCAAAATATAATCATATTTACAATAGCAACAAATACTAAGACAAGGAAGAAATTGAGTATGAAAATGGATCATTTTCATTTATTTAGATAGAGAGAAAATGTGATTATTAAATTGTGTAAAATTATGTAGGTCTAACAAGTTAAGTAAGGTAGTGGGAAAGGGAACAATCATTTTTCAAATAGAAAATAAAGTAAAAGTGGAAAAATCATCAAAATGAAAAGAGCAATACACATTAAAGTAGCAAAAATACAAAAGAAAGGTAAGGTGAAAGATGATACGCTTGCAAGTCTGCAACCATTTTTCACAATTTTTTTTTGGAACTTCTATAATATAAATTCCTTACAGGTTAAAGTTAGTATTCCAAATTGAGTTTTTTTATATTTATCACGTATAATTCCAATTGGATACTATTTAATTTATTTGATAACAGTTAGAATTTTTATTCCCCTAAAAAAAATAATACTTTTCTTAGGTAGGTAATATGAAGAACTCTACCGAATTGATACCTCTCGATAAGGGTGTTGATTTTGAAAAACGTGATTCGGAATTTTGGATCGGGAAATATGCGATCTGAACAATCTAAAAACTAGATATCCGAAAATACCCGATATTTTCGGATCAGATTGGTCGAATATCTGATAACTAAAAAGAATATTGAATTTTCAAAAAAAAAAAAAGTTCAAAAAGTAAGTTGCAAATCAGATCGGATCACCGAATATTTGGTCAGGTATCTGATTTGAATTCCTGTGTTTCATATATTCCCGTTTATCTGAAAACAGAAATTTCTCGAACCATATCCCACCATAAAATTTCGGGATATCCAAGCTGAAATACACGAGCACCCCAAATTCGAGTCGAATTTCTGAGTTACCGGGTTGCATATCAGCCAGGTCGAATAAGTATGCACACCCTTAGCTCTCGACTTTCACAGGCATAATTAATCAAACTTGCATGTTAGGCTCCTTCAGAGGGAGGGAATATAGTTTGTTAACCTCACTAGGGGCTCCTCTATAGGTCGATATTTGACCAGTAAGGGTCCTTAGTAAGATTTGATCTCATGACTTTAAAGTTATAAGACCAAACTTTTACTATTAGCCCAAACATTGCTTGACTTATTAGAAGAATTCTGGATACCTACAACATCCCGTTCTATTAGACTGAGAAAAACGAAACTGAACTGCAGAGAAAAATTGAACTAAGTTGAACAGAACTAAAATTAACTGAACTGAAATGAAAATAAGTCCGAAACAACAGGACTAAAGTCTAACAAACAAATAAAGCAACTTTTTCACCTAAAGATGTAATTTGTTTAATCCCTATATAGATAACTTATGCACTAATTCTCACAAAAAATAATCTAATCCTCTACCCTCCAAAAAACAAAAAGCCTAGTCTATAAGTAAAAAGCAAGACCAAAAACAAAAGTTCAAAGTTCTAGCCACCTTTTATGGGTGTATGTCTTTTCTCTCTCCTTCACTTCTTCACCTAATTATTTAATTAATTAACATAACAATACCATCAACCATATAGTTAATTATATTTCAAGAAAGAACACATAACGTCAATGTCACAAAAGAATATAAATAATTTATCCTATATCTTAAAAAAGAATACTAATTATATTTTTTTAATGTTCAAAAAAGTAAAAAAAATAAAAAAAAGAATTCGGCTCAACTCAATTACTAATGACTCCATCATTTTTCTCTCTCCTAAAATCCCCAAAATCATTCTCTTTCTTCTTCTTCCACTCTTTTCATCTTTCTCTCTCCTCTTTTTTTTGTATTCTTTCACTCTTCAACCCTAATTCAATTCACTTTGATTCTTCTCGATAATTTTAATCCTCGATTTTTGTTTCCACATTTATCATCAACTGTTGAATTATATAAGTTCGAATTCGTATTATTAGATTTCGATCTTTTTCTTTTTGTTTGGATAAAATTAGTTACTGTTTGTGTTTTAGGTGGACAGCTGAGAGTTGTGATCTGAGGGTTTTTGAGGTAAGATCTTGAAGTTTTTTTTCTTTGTTTATTTGAATTTTGCTTAATTTCTTTGAATTGTTTGTTTTTTGTTCATTTCAATGCTGCTAATTATGAATTCTGGAGTTTAATTTTTAATTTTGTAGTTGTTGATTGATTTTGTATATTGTTGGGTTTTGTGGATGGAATTAGTTTGTTTGCTATACTAAATTGCAGGTGAAGAAGGTTTAGGTTTTAGGATTTTTTTTTTTACCTTAGTAGATTATGAGGTTTGGAGTATTTGGTATTGGGTATTGGATTGAGCTTATATTATAGCTACCAAGATTTTATTTTGTTGAATTTGAGTTTATTTTATGCCGAATTTCTTTGGATTACCGAGTGTGATTGACAAGCATTTAGTTGTGGCTTCTTGAACTCTTACTTAACCTGCTTTGAAAAAGCAAGCTGGTTAGGGGTTAGGGTGGGTCTTGGATCACCGTACTAGGCATTGTGGAGTGTTGGAGTGGTGGTTGATGGCTGAGTATGTGGTTTATCGCCGTGATGTCTCAAGAAGTGACGGAGTACACATATTAGCTAAGTTAGATAATAAAGTTGTTGGTATCGACGGGTTGTATTAGAATTGCCTTATTTGTGGTCCGATAGTGTGTTAGTGGGCGTGGAGACACAATTTGCTATCTAGTTTTGTTGAATTATCCTATAAGTATACCACTTGCATGCAGGCGTGGTTTTAAATCTTGGGTAGCTGTTGTGGAATCACTTTGACGGGCAATGTGGGTGGTTTGCAGCTGTCAAGGGAAGCTTAAAATTCTATATAATTAATGCGGTCTTTAGTTGTGGCCGAGGCCCGAGATTCACTATCAAGCCTTTCTTGGATTGCAGTTTGCCAGGGGTTTAGTGAATTGCGCTTTGTGGCTTATATCACAGAAGAAAAAGAAATCATGAGTTGATGAAAGTATATATTGATTTAGTAGGTAGCCACTAAGCCAGTTAACCAATAGTATTACTTCCAAGCTGACTTCCCTCCTTTGAGACTACTGGTGATTTCCCATTTTCAGTTGTCTTTGCTGAGCTATCTGATTATGATACTTCCTTTTCCCTTCAGTGCTAAATTGCTGGCCCCTTCTGGAACACCAAATTACTTTTCAAGGATATTAATCTTTTAAATGAAGTCCCACTTATATGTATATTGATTACAATCACATTCCACAGTACTTTCCGGGCTTTGTTGTAGCTCTCCTCAGCAACTCCTATATGAGCTAGAATATAAGCTTTCATCTAAGAATAAAATCCAGTAGGATTTTATAGTTCTTGTAACTCTTGTTTCAAATGCTTTTCACTTCAGTTTTGTTCATAAGCATCTGAATCTAGGGTGTGAGAAAAGATATTAGAGACTTGCGCAGTTGCACTATAATGTTAACTTCAGCCTCATGAAGTCTCCCCCTTTTCTGTAGAGATTTGGGATTTACTAGGCTCGTACTCTGCTGTGATTGTCAGAATGCTGAGATATACTGCCAGCATTGTTGAGGAGGAGTTTGGCAGTTGCAACAAGGAATCGTATTGATGTTATGGGATACTGTGAGATGAATTTTTAAATATTTAGATTTATGGGCTGATACAGATTTAACAGTATTTGGCGTTGAACTGAATTGCCTATGTTTAGTGTAAAAGAAAAGGAAGTTGTATAATGGTGCCATATATTACAGGTTAATACCCAATAGGTTTGTATTGGCTATTGCTGCTTTATTGTCTTATTAGTGCTCTTAGTGGCTATCAGATGATTTGATGAAATCCAGAGCAGAAGTTTACAGCTTCATTTTGGGAGCATTAATGTTCACAAGTTTCTTGTACCTGTTTTGACTACCTCTTAACGGTGATGTTTGGAGTGCTTAACAATTAAGCTGCAATAAATTATTGTCCAAATATCTGTACATGGAATGAGCTTGCAATGTGTGCAAATTTCTCAGTCATATTTAATTACTACAAAGTTATATATCTATCCCCTGGTGCCACACTTGTTCCTTCATTATTAGTCTATATTTGAAACGTCTCCAAAATCATAAGCTCAGCTGGATGTTACATATGAGAATGTTTACTTTTCTATGCCGACCTTGCTGCCCTCTTTTCTTGACTATTTTATGAGCTTTTAGGTTCTCCGTTTCACTGATACGTATATGGATACAGATGAAGTATGTATCTTCTTTGCGGAGTTGCCGACTAGTCAATATTTCAATTCTGTAAAGGCAAATGTAATTGGATTATTCATTTTAGATTTTAATCACAGCATCCTGTATAGCATTTCATACTTTCACACATTTAGTAAGTGTATGCATATACCTGGTTCAGGACTCTTGCTTAATTCTCACATTGAATGCTTTCTGTACGCAGTGTTCACTAGTGACGGCGAGATAAAATTTAATATTCACAGCCTAGCTGCTGGATGCGAATGTATATGCTGAAGGCCTGAGGCTGAAATTGAATAGCAAATTAATCAAGCTGAAGGTTTCTGCAGCCTTCTATGAGAGGGGAATTTTATCTTTCCGAAGAAAATGCAGAATACTGGCGTTCTTCCAAAGAATCCTTCTTTAAGAGTGACAACTCAGCAGTCTGCTCGCCGCTTGAGTTTCTGTTCGCAAATAACCACGGGACAGCACTGCTCCCCAGTTGTGTTTCCTGAAAAACGTAGTAAAGGGAAGGCTTCGCGCCGAAATGATGTTGCTGTTACCAACAATGACCCACAAACCGCGAAGAGGGATGAGCACAGAATTGACATAGGAGATGAACAATCTGACTTGTTAGGATATGATGTATTTTCAGGAAAGTTGGTTTTGGATAATCGGAAGACTAAGAGTAGTACTGATGCACAAACATCAACGGAGACGACAAACCATGAAGCTGCTGATGCCAAACTTACTAGCAAGGCACTCGTTTGGGGGTCAAATACATTATACTTGGAAGATGTGATTTCGGTGAGCTATATTAAATTTCTTTTTCAAAAAGTTTTGTAGTAGGTTAAAAGCTCCATCATCCCTTTTGACCATTTTCTCTTCTCTTTTTGTCTTGTAGGTATCATATAACTCTGGCCTTAGACATTTCACCATACACTCTTATCCAATAAAGAACCGTGCAGTTGTTGTTTCCTGTTTTATGAAGCCTCGAAGATGTCGGAAGGACTACCGGTTTTTGGCTTCTAACCCAGATGAAGCTCTTCAATGGGTTAATGCCTTCGCTGATCAACAATGTTATATCAATTGTTTGCCGCATCCACTTGTATCTTCAAAGAAACAAGCTTCAGAATTTGTATCTAGTGATATGTTTTTTGAACCATTTGAACCTTATATCAAATGTAAGAGTCCACCAAAAATGCTTGTGATATTAAACCCACGGTCCGGCCGTGGCCGGTCAAGCAAAGTATTTCATGGAATGGTGGAGCCGATATTTAAGGTATGCTGATTGATGAATTCCATCGATAAATTGATACATGATTTAGCGTCTCGGCATTGTCTTTCTGATGTTCATACAGAATATTCTAATTTCTGGTACTTATCCAAATTTAGTTGACTCCTAGGAGTGCAACTGGTTTGGATATTGTGCCCTTTATGTTTCTGATTTATAAGGTGACAATTGTTTGGCTCTGTACTATTCTCTTCTCACTTTTCTATCAGGCATATTGATGTCTGAGCTGTGTGTCAGGGCAACAAGAAAATACAATGCTTTGAAATGTCTTCCCATATAAAATTATTGATGAATAATAGACGAGTTCGATTTCAGTTTTTGGATGGATATGCAGAGTACTTGATCTGCTCATGGCTGTCATTATTTCAGCTTGCAGGTTTTAAGCTGGAAGTCGTCAAAACAACTTGTGCTGGACATGCTAAGAAACTTGCCTCTACTGTTGACTTTAGCACGTGTCCTGATGGTACTTGTTAATATTGTGACAATTTGCTTACTTTTTTCCCCCCATTATATCACTTTAATCATTTTCTCCTTTCCCCCCCTGTTTTGTGTTGTAGGGATTGTATGTGTTGGAGGTGATGGTATTGTGAATGAGGTATGCCTTCAATCTTTCCCTATATGGTATGTTCTGACTATCATTTTTCTTGTGGCCTAGATTTATAATTATGGAAGGAAATATTTGGTTAAGGTCCATGAAGTCATGAACTCATGATTTCTATGTTCAGTATAACACATATTTTGTGAGCTGTAAAGAAGAAATCAGAAGGTTTAGTTGATTCAAATGGGTGCACGGAAGTCTTGTATCAATCTATTCATATACTGTGCAGGTTTTAAATGGTCTGCTCAGTAGGGATAATCAGAAAGAGGCCATTTCCGTCCCGATTGGAATTATTCCGGCTGGCTCTGATAATTCTCTTGTTTGGACTGTTTTGGGGGTCAGAGATCCTGTTTCTGCTGCAATATCTATTGTTAAGGTTGGTGGTGATTTTATATTAAGCTTCATTGGCTGCTTAGAGTTTTGTTACTTCTTTGACTTCTGATGTGCAGGAAGTTTGTTAGTGTATTTGTATTGATTTCTTATGTCGCGCTTTTTTTCTTTTATTTCATTCTTTTGGGCATTTGTATCTTTTACTCCTTTTAATATGCTGCTCTAGTTATCTGTAAGGTTAAGGCTACTGTATAAATTCTGCTTCTATCCTCTGTTTTGGTATTGAGATGTGTTATGCTGTATTACTAAGATAAGAATTGGCATTAGTTCGTTTCTTTTCTGTGGATTATTCTCTCCAGTGATTCTTATTTTTTCAATTTCTGCTCCATATTTTGCTTACTTATATATGCACTTGCTTGAGACAACTTTTCTTCAGAGATTCTCTTCCTCTCGCAGTCTATATTGGCTATTAAGCAAAAGGTCCGTGTCAATAAAAAGTGAATTTGGTTGTTTTGAGGTATTTTGGAAAGGACAAAGGTTAAAGTTGCTCAACTTTGGTAAATGAGAGCACCACTAATTTACAGTCACATTCTGGTACTTAGCCTGCTTGTATGTCGCTCAGCAAGGCTCATCATAATGTTTCCTCGAGGCTTGACAAAAGTGGCAAACATGTACATTTGAATAGAATAAGTAGTCCATGAGCAATCCGGATAAAGGAGGGTTGCATTAGGGGAAAACCAGCATAAAACCTTGTTACATCCCATGAGCAATCTATGTAGATGACCACTAGAGAGAAACTTTTTCCATCTTATTGGGGTTAATGCTTTGACATTGTTGTTGTTGCTGCTGCTGTAATATATATATATTATTATTTATATATATATTATATTATTATATATATATATATATATAATATATATATATATATATATATATATTATATTATTATATATATATATATATATAGGGGCAAGAGCACATGAGAATGTTTCTTACATGAGAAATGAGAATGAATCTCAACCACACGATTGGATTAGAGTTACACACTTGTTCATTAGAGTTATATCCCCCTAACAAAATTTTGAGTCCAACAATTTTATTTTTTTTTTGAACTTTTTCTCTAATATTCTTTTTTTTGGAGTTACATCACTTTTTCATTAGATTTATAACACTTACTCATAAGAGTTATAGCATGTAAAATTCTTTCTCATTTCTCATGTAAGTATACATTCTCATATGAACTCACTTATTATATATTATATATATATATATAATATATATATATATATATATATATATATATATATATATATATATATGGCCGTAATGTCTAGTAATTTACGAGTAAATAATTGCTTGCAAAATTTTGCCTTTATTATTAATAAGTTTCTAAGCTGTAAAATTGAGGGGAGTTACCTTGAATTTTAGTATTCAACTAGCATTATGAATGTCAGCTCTTGTTTTATGCAAGCAAGATCAACATGTGAGCCAATTTCTATGGTTCTTGATTTCAGGCCCAATCCTTATTTTGTTCTTGTTTAAATTAGTTAGCTGAACTTCTGAAGTGAAGCTTTGCCATTTATTATGTTTTTTTTTTTGCCTGGCTCCAGGGAGGCCTTACAGCAACGGATGTGTTTGCAGTTGAATGGATACAGACTGGATTAGTTCACTATGGGACGACTGTCTCATATTTCGGTTTTATTGGTGATGGTAAATATCACACTTGCAATGTCTTTGGTGTTGTCAATTTGGTATTTTTAAAAGTGAAGCATCATTTCTCTCTGAATTGTTTTTTTTACCAAGTGACTGTAATTTGAAGCATTAACCCATTTCTTAAGTTTACAATTTTGGGGGTATACCTTCAGGAATTTATAACCCTTTCCCATAGGATGATGTGTCATTTCTAGAGAGAAATCTGGAATGATATCATCTGCACCTAATTTTTCTATGTCAGAGTTGGCTGAAAAACTACTCTGAGATGTGGATGTTTTTAATGATATACTGATTATAGATCTCTGAATGTTACTAAAGGATAGCTCGAGATATTCCTTGTAGCAACCTCCAAAGAAAATTAGAATTATTGTTCCACTTCCCACAAGTTTTTTTAAAGTTAAATTTGTTATGTAAAGTCTTTTGATGTTTAAACTCTTGCGTATATGATGAGTGATTTTCCTTGTTTCTTTCTTTGCCAGCCCATGTTCATGAACCGGCCTTCCCCTCTGAAGATCTTGTCTTTTCTTATGGATAATTTTCTTCAATGGTGTCGGCCCAAGTCAGTGGTTCATCATATTCTGGAGAACTCCATAATTTCTATTGTTATTGGCAAACTCCTAGTAAATATATGCAAATTGTCAATGCAGCTTCTGATTGCTTTTAGCTCATATTGTTTGTGGTGCTTTATATGTAGAGTTGTAGACAGAGAGCAATCAGCTTGCTGGTAGGTACCGTTGTAACTTTTATTGTGTCTGTGGAGTCAATGTTTTGCTTTGATGGGGAAATGCGGCTTGAAAAATTAAGCACAAACTCTCGCTCGTATATAGCTATGTGAATTTATACATTCTCTGTTTCAATTGACCACTTTCTTATTTGCTTTACCTCCATTTCAGTGCTGGAGCTCTCTGAGAAATATCAAAAGCGGTTTGGTCCACTGCGTTATTTTGTTGCCGGTGTTCTCAAGTTTTTGTGCTTACCAAAGTATAGCTTTGAACTAGAATACCTTCCAGCATCAACAGGGGCAACTGAAGACGGAAAATTTCTAGCTGATCGGGAAGTAATTGATATGTCTGATCTGTACACTGATGTGATGAGGAAATCTAATGCAGATCGTCTTCCTAGAGCTTCCAGTTTGTCAAGTATTGATTCAATAATGAGCCCTAATAGGATGTCAGGTGTGGATATGGATACAACTGGCAGTAGCACACGTGCCAGCACAGAGCCATCTGAGTACGTGCGTGGCCTAGATCCTAAAACAAAACGTCTATCTTCTGGGAGGAGGAATGATGTGGCAGAACCTGAGGTTATCCACCCCCAACTTCCACTGTCAACAACTCCCAACTGGCCGAGAACTAGGTCTAAGTCACGGACAGACAAGGGTTGGAGTGGAATGACCACCACCCATGATGCAACTAGAAGCTCTTGGGGAAATACTGGACCAGATAAGGAGGATATTTCTTCCACAATGTCCGACCCTGGTCCAATCTGGGATTCTGAACCAAAGTGGGACACTGAACCCAACTGGTATGAAGAAAATCGCATTGAATTGCCTGGACCACCGCCAGAAGAAGACGAAGAGGAGAATAAGAAGGAAATTACTCCTAGATATGAAGATAAATGGGTGGTTAAGAAGGGGCACTTTCTTGGTGTTCTAGTATGCAACCATTCATGCAAAACTGTTCAAAGTTTGAGTTCTCAGGTGGTGGCACCAAATGCAGAACCTGATGACAATGCCTTAGATTTATTATTGGTCCATGGAAGTGGAAGGCTCAGGCTGATAAGATTTTTCTTACGTTTACAATTTGGTCGACATTTGTCCCTACCATATGTTGAGTATGTGAAGGTATGATATGATTCCTTATTAGAGCCTTTTTTTTGAAACTCTTGGTTTGATGATTTTTGCATCCGTGAAGTACGAAACAAAGTATGCATGTATAGAAGTATTATATATTTTTAATAAATGACGAAAGGCTACTAAGCCTCCGTGTTCTTCAAGATAGCCAAGACCCTAGAAGGATGCTTGCTAGGTATTGAGATTATTCAATGGGAGGGTGTAAACTCTTATATCATGAGGTTGGTGTCAATCCCCACAAGATGCTGTACTATGATGATTAGTTATTTTAATTTAGTTACCAAAAAAAAAGTTCCGCGGGTGCGAGTATTAACTCTTTTGGCACAAAATGTGCTCTGAGTTAGCATTGACTGTGCTTGTGTGTTCAGCTCCTCATTGCTGACAATTTACTGTTTTATATAGGCAGGTTAACGTATAGTGTGTTTCCAATTTGGTGGTGCTAAATCCTCTTGTATTGAAATACAGGTAAAATCTGTGAAGATCAAACCAGGAAAGCACTCTCATAATGGATGTGGGATTGATGGAGAACTTTTCCCCGTCCATGAACAAGTCGTAACTTCTCTGCTCCCTGAACAATGCCGGCTTATTGGTCGACCTCCCAGCCGACAAATATGAGGGTACTATTGGCAAGTGTAGATTGTTTTTCTTCAGTTTGCAGTTGGGGTTGGGTGCATGAGTTCCCGCTGCTTCTGTGTGTGGTAATAGAATGTGCAGAACATAGATGACATGTAAACATTTTAGTTTTTCTTGTGAATTGTGATCCATTCCCTCCTGCTATTTTCTCAGTTGCAGTGTAAGAGCTGCCTGTAAATTTTGTCAGATAATGAATGTCCTGTTGTTGCTCCTCCATTCTTTTTTGATCCACCCCCTTGAGTCTCGACTACGCTCTTTGTTCGTTGCTGCTTGCAGGCTGTTAAATCATGTATTGGGAATTCTGTAGTCACCTTGAACTTGATCCCCGAGATATATGTACTATAAATACTATTCGGCTGTGCTTCGCTTGATCATTATATGGTTTTATCTGAGTCCAAATCTTCTGTTGCACTATTTTGATATTGTCCCATATTATCACTTACAAGGGCGTTTTGTGTAATGTTGGGCAAAAATATGGGTATAATTCTCTCTATTCTTAAAAAATAGCGAAATCGCTATTGTGTTATGCACTATTTACATATCTAGGTGACAATTTCTTAGTTATTCATTTTCAAGCAATACATGTGACAGAATTCACACATAAGTAATTGGTTCACGTCATCCCTTATTTTTCAACAGAAATAAATATTCAATAGATATGGACTAATAAGGAGGTATCAAACTATCAATAGCGGTGCACTGGTAGTCTGGTACATAAATTAGGGGGCAAGATTTGAACCCTGAAGTTGACAACTTCTAGTTAAAAACTTTAAATCAAGTTAAAACTTTAATATTTAACTTACGGTGTAATCTTTGAGACTAGTTCATTGGTCTAAAATTTCATCTGTTCGGAAATAAATGAAAGAAGTATTTTTCTCAAAAAGCACTCACATAAAGAAGAGAAAGTATTTAACGAAGGAAGTGAAAAATTAAGTATTGCCTGGTCAATTAGCTTTGTATCAATCTATTAATCTGCTCAAGTCATACCTTCCCCCCTTTACAGTTCAACCATACAAACTGTTCTAGCAAAACACTAGTGACAAAGAATTGTAAAAACTTAACAAGTTGCAACCTCTGAAAATGAATGCCAACAATAATCAATAAGAAGACCATGCTCTTCCCTTCACTACTTCCGCTTCAATTAGAGTCAAACCACCATCAAACACTTGAAACTTCTTAAGAAGCATGTTTGCTAATTGACCTGCTATATATCCAGGTCCAGCAACCATGACGCCGAGACTGATGTAGGAGAACACTGTCTGCATATACGTCTTAGGAGGCCTTTGGGTGTATGCTTTTCCTATCGAAAGCAATGTGATGCAGATAAGAGAAACTGGTGCAAGTGTCGCGAGTTTGAGGTACTTGTTATCACTCTTGTAGAAGGAAAAACCATAGACTATTGGAGACATTAGGCCAAACACAAGGTAGGATATGATGGTGATTGTTGCATGGAGTAGAAAATGGCCTGGCTTCCCTAGTTGTTGTTCATAATGCTCTGTGTTCTGCTCTTGTTTCAGCGTGCGAAGCTGCAATATCAAGTGTTTAGAGTACACTATTTGATCATAACTGTTTCAGTCTTGGAAGAACAGCATTGTAAGATTTTGTTTAACTGATATGTTACTTACATTATGTGCAAGAACAAGAAGTCCTCCAAAAACATTTGCCAGTGCCAAAGCTACTATATTCACTGGAACATGATAAAAATTAACTTATATTGTGCAGGTACGGATCATTAATCTTTTATACTTCTTCCGTTCCTATTTTGTACTTAATCTTTTCAAAGAGAAAAAAAAAAGTCAAAGTAGGAAGAACAAATGGGAACGGAATAAGTATATAACAATAACAAGAAGAAACATTGACGACTATAAGTAACTTCCACGTTTAGCTATTAGAATATCTCGCGATAACTGAACTATCTATCTGGACCCAGCTTTCAAAAACTAGCATATGGTTTTACACAACACATTTTCTTTATTATAACTCGATTGTTTTGCTCAACCCGATTTTTCCTCCTTTTCCATTTGGTACTTAAACAAATTTTTCATTAACTAAAATTATTAAAAGAGGGGAACTGAAAATTGGTGCAAAACAAGAAGTGTTGCATCAAATCAAGGTCCACATTACCAACCAAAATTCGGAAACAAAATTGTGCTTTTTTTTAGTACTTCTGTTCACACACATATATATTTTGATGGGTTTTATTCATATATTTTAAACATTTCATCATATTAATTAGGCTTTGAAATTATCACCTAACTCAATAAATTGACTTTGCAGGAGAAAAGAGGGAAACTAAAAAAAATTCAATCCAAATTTATGACCCAATAATCAACAAAAAAAACATATAGATTACTAATTGTTGTCAACCACCATATTCGTTTTTAATGTCCATGTTTAGTAGAGAACAGTTATCCAAATAACCCGACTTTTTCTATATGAAAAATCATTTCGCGAAACTCAAAATTTGTAACAGTAAAAGTATGAACAACCACAAACATAATAAATGAAAAAAGGCAGAAAACTCACATGTAGAAGCGTCTCCACCCGCAGCACAAACTACGACACTTAAGCTAGTGATAAATTCAAGGAGTCCACCATATACGACGCTCTTTATCACGTCCAACCGACACTCTTCAGGTATGATCCCAACTTTAACTGTATTGTTCTCTATTATTTCAGGCATTGTTACAATCATTTCATGTCCTGCATTATTTTTCAACTTATTGAGTCAAAGATGTTGGATTTAAAGGTTGTATATTTTGAAAGCAGGTGTACCACTTTCCCACTTTTTTTTTATTCTAATGTTGTGCTTGTCATTAGGGACAATTTGTCAAAAATAATATTTTAGGTACGCATCAAGTGGGTACGTGTCAAATATAATAATAATAAAAAAATACTTCATCTGTTTTAAAATAAATGAAACACTTATCATATTTACCTGTGGTTTTGCTTCGGGTTCACTTAGGTAGGACACTAGCTCTCTTTTTAGGCTTTTAGCGCATATCATCAGTATGTGAGCTTGCCCTCTTTCTCTGCTTTTTTGAGTACGAGAAAGGGGCGGGAACAGAAATAAAGCAACTGGAATTGTTCGTCAAAATATATAAGACGTTATTTTATTTGATATTCACTTCTCTTTTATCTCTTTCCTCATCAAATGGGTTCCTTTTTTATTTCTCTCTATCTCAGTATTCTCTTGAAAGTTAAATTTTTCATATCAAGACTTTATGTTTTATTTAAACAGAACAGAGGAAGTACAAAAGTTCTTATGAGGTGTTTCGAGATAAAAGAAGTTTTCAAAGGTGCTTTCTTAGAATTGTTTTATAAATTGTATTTGTACTGCTGACATATGTGATGCTGTTGTTGTTTAAAGATTTTATTTATTTTTAAAAGGATCAAGTGATAGCTTCTTTTTTGGAATGTTCAAATTGGATACTATATACTATCAGTTTCTTACCATTTGAAGTGTTCTTCTTATGACCAAATCTTTTCTTTTATTGAACTTTTGAAACATTAGGTTTTAAGTGCTGGACATGTCCTACTATGTGTTTTTTTTTATTGAACTATAGAATTAAATATATACCTAAGAATTACTACAGTATTTTTTTTTTTGACGATTACTATTACTGTATTACAACTTCCAAAGGACATGATAGGAGAACTTGAACCAAGTATTTATCTCTTGTGGTCATCCACATATATTAATTTTCATTCATGCAATTCTTTCTAGTGTCATATGTTCTTGCGAGCTTTGCCGAGTTCATAACAGTTATGATTTTATGAACTAATTGTGTTCATAACATTGAATTATTAGGAACCCAAGGAGAAAGTAGGGAGGTTTTCTTGGAAAAGCGTAAAAAGTATCTGGATTTTTTTAGTGCTTCAGGAAGCACCTAGAATTAGGTGTTCTCTCTCACTTTTTTTGCACATTTTACATTTTATATTTTACTCATTCGAGTGAAATATGTGACAACTACCAAATGTGTAAAAACATACTATTGAGGGGACATAATTCTACGTGTTCCAACCTAAGAATTTGCAAAAAAAGTATAGGGCTGATTTGGGTAATTTAAGAAGCTCTATAAGAGGCTTTATTCCTAAGCATTTCTCATAATCCTGTACACACATTTTCTTCATACATATCAAATTTTAAATTCCTTCATTTTTTTCATGTATGACAAACTTTAGAAGAAAAATCGACGAGTAATATAAAACAGAGGAAGTACTATACGAGTTTGTAATATAACTTACCTGGCACTGGAAGGATGGCTTCTTCATCAGGAGAAATATCTCTTCTATGTAGAATGATTCTCTGGGTAACGTATGAGTTACAACTAGAACAACACAAATCATGAATTTCCTGCTCATTTATCATCTTCTCCACCTGAAATTCCGCCACCCCTTGTGTTTCACTGGAAATAACTCTTCCATGTGATTGTGAAGTGACCCTTTTCGTGATGAATGAGTTACAAGTAGCACAATTTAAGCAATCATGCAGCATCTTCTGCTTTTTTATCACTCTCTGAGCAGAAATTGTACTGATGTCTGTCAGCCAAAAAACAAACAAATCTATTCTAATCAGTTAAAGCTGAAACAAAAGAAATATGCAGAAAATTATAGGCATTTTCTATGCATTTTACAGCTTTAAACCAAGTACTCTTACATGTTACATGTTACAATGTTACATCCATTTTTGTGCATGAGAGTATTTCAGACATGTTTACATAGTTACATGGCCTTGATATGTGATCCATTCTTATGTTACTGTGTAGCACGAAAACAGCTGGGGTTGCGGAAATAGGATCGTTTCCCATATGGGGAAACCTCAAGTACAAGTCATTTCCGGACCATGTGCAGTTGCTCACCCTGCACATAGCTTTAGCCGCCTCTGACCACCACATATCCCAAAAAAACATAGGTGCCATTGAAAAAAAAAATAGAAGTTTATAATCAAGTTTACCTGCATTTTGAGCTACATTGATGATATCCTCTCCCTTCATGGATTCCTTAAAGCTTCCTATTCCAACTTTATTAGGAATAAATTCTTCAATAACAAAATTTTCCTCAAAGATTTGAGCTTTTTCACTATCATTAATAACTCTTGGTCTTGATATTCATGATTGCAAAATAATAAGAATAATGGGATATGAAGTTTCTCTGTGTTCTGATTTGTGAGACCAAGTATACTTTTTTTTTTTTATAAACCGTAAATCTTCTGCACTTATTATCCTCTCTGCAAAAAGATTTTCCATTTCCTTAGACATGTCAAACCTACTATAGATAAAATTAATGATCTTCAGCTTTACTCAGTCTAATACTCAATGATAAACAATCCTGTTATTAACTCTATGATAAACACTATGATTATATTATATACAAGTAGTTTAATTATGATAATGGTATAGTTTAGCTGGCATAATGATGGATGGTGTAATGGAAGAGCATAAAAGATGATGGGTAATGCTAGCTGATCATGAGTTGGCTATACACAATCAGATTCTTGGTCAATGATGCCTTAGAGCTAGGAATCAAAACTGTAAATTTTTATGATATGGGGCATATTCTATCTTGCTAATAGCCTTATTAATATAGGTTTTCTCTAAGATCCCTACTGAGTTAAGGTCGCATTTTGATAGTCTGTGTCAGTGTTACTCCGACACCTTCCTTTACCTCAAAAACAGGGTGTCGTTTCCGACACGAGACTTTACTTCACTTTACTTGATTTAAACTAAAAACTTGACTTTTTCTACAAAATAGTCGAATCGGACTCTTGGACACCCGTATCCGAGTAGACACTCAATCCGTATCTGAGTAACATAGGTATGTGTCTTATCAGACAATTTGATAACGTTTTTGGTTAGGCCGCTTAAGTTTTTACTTTTTTTCTCTTAATTTTTCAGTATTTTATTGTAATTATGTAAGTGTTAAGATTTTTGCATAGCTATTTAACATTTTTTAACTTACTTCTTTTTGTAAGTTTTATACTTCCTCCGTTTCGTTTTAAATGCAACAAAGAGGTATTATTTGTGAGATATAAAATATTTATTTGTTGCATTTAAATCGAAACAGAGAAAGTACTTTGTTTTATTTAACTAATTGACCATACAACCAATTTGATGATGTTGGATGGAAAAAGAAGAGACTTCTGTGTTTTGGGAGAGCTTCATCCTAGAAAAAAACTTGTGTCTATATACATTGTTATGTCTGAACTCAACTATTCCATTAAGAAAATGAACAAAATTTGAATGCATTAAAGAATTGCAGCTGCTTAAGAAAAAAATAGAATTAGCTTTTCTTCTTATTATGTTCCTCACAAAACTGTTTATAAACTTACATTAGGCTACAAAGAATACTAAATGATCAAATGCAAAGGTCAAGCATAATCTCTCACTCACTTATCAGTTTTCTAGTTGTAGAATAAAGCCTAAAAAGAGGACAAAAAAGCAGTCTCAAATACAAACAATGATCAGTAAGATGACCATGGCCCCTTCATTGCTCCTGCTTCAAGCACAGGCATCATAGTGACAGGAGCCTTAGGGTCGAACACACCGAGCTTCTTAAGTAGCATGTTTATTAGATCACCAGCAACATATCCAACACCTGACACCATGAATCCCATGACGACGTAATAAAAGATGGTTTTTAGATATGACTTTGGAGGCCTTCGGACATATGCCTTTGCTATAGAAAGAATAGTGATACAAGCAAGCGAAGCAGCTGCTAGTGTCGCGAGTTTGTAGTCCTTGTTATCACTCTTGCGGAAGGAAAAGCCGTAGATGACAGGAGATAGTAGGCCGAAAACAAGGTAGGATAGAATGGCAACAATTGCATGCAGCACATAGTGGCCTGGTCTTCCAAGTTGATCTTCATAACGCTCTGTTGCTTGCTCATGTTTCAGCACCCTTAGCTGCAGAGCAAAGGTATCATGAGATGCAATCCTTTCTTTTATGGCAGATCTAATATCTTTTTTAAGTCTAATTCATTAAGAGAGCGTTTGGTTAGGAGGAAAACATTTTCTACAAAAGCTTTGTTTGGTTAAAAAAAGTGTAGAAAATAGTCCTCCAAGGATGGAAAACATTTTCCTTTTCAGAAGAAGGAATGCCACATTTTCCTCCATACTCTTTTGTGTTCTCCCATCCACCTTCTTTCCGTCCCCTTTTTTCTCTACCTTTTCTTCTAAGAAACCAAACAAAAGACAACTACTTTGGCAATTTTTTTTTTCTCTTGGAAAATGTTTTCGATTAAAGATAATTTTTCATTAAAAATTATATTCCACTCAATTTAACAGAGCCTAATTGATTAAGATTCCTTTCTTTAAGTTTCAGTTCTATAATTTTATGTATACTACCATTACACACATTAAATTTTCTTTATGTCTTAATGTAGTTCCAACCCCGCATCATAATTTATTGTCAGGATTCCAATTCTTTTCCATAGTACTGGGATTTTTATCACCTTCCGGACAAAAATTTGGTGTAGGCAACAAAAATGCTCAATTACTACGAAAAAGGATGTTCAAAATTTAGAACTCTCAGAGCCAAACTTCTGGCGCAAAAGTGGCAATGACTTATGTTCGTTTACTTTATTATGCTTGTAAGAAGCCAAAATGACACTGACATTAAGCTGAGATGAAACTTACACTATGAAGAAGAACAATCAGCCCTCCAAAGACGTTTGCAAGCCCCAAAGCTACAATATTCACTGCAAGCAACACAAGATAGGACAATTATGATGTTCATGCAGCTCTCCAAACAACTTAGTGACATACGAACTAGCATTAAGGCATATATAGCTTCTACATATACATAAAATGCAACCAGACATTTCTGAAGTTGTTTTATGCAAAATTACCATCATTAGCATATAATTTAGACTTGATGAAAGCCAGAAAACTCACATGTGGTGGCATCTCCACCAGCTGCAGAAGTTATTACACTTAGGCTGGTGATGCATTCCAAAAGACCGCCATACACAATGGCTTTAATTATGTCCAACCCAGAAACTCCAGGTCTAGGAAGTTCAAGTGGATGTTCCAGGAGTGATTGCTTAATGCCCAGTGAAGGTCCTGATCCAGATGCATCAGGATGTGTGACTGAAGGTTGAGGCATAGGTTCATCAGAAATTGGCACGATCACATCCAGTGAAGGCCGTGATTCAGATGGATCACGCTGTGTAACTGAAGGTTGAAGTTTAGTTGCATCAGGAAGTGGCACGATCACCTCTTCTGTATTATAATAACATTTTAAGTCAATGATATAAGACAGAAAAGATAGTCTTTCATTTAAAAAGTTGAATTTACGGATCCTACAATTCATTATCACCCTAAGAATAACATAATGAACACAGAAGGCAACATCTCTAAGGAATATAATACTACTATGACTTAGTAAGATCAGAGAGGGGTACCGTTTGGAGGAGTACGAGGAGCTTCTGGCTCAGGTGGTGATAGGATGTCTGCATTATAGTGCAAGCAAGATTAAAAAGCCTCTTCAAAGATCATTTATGGACATTATATCATGCTACTTATATTTCAGAGAGGAGAGATACCATCACCAGGATTTATGGGAGATATAGGCTTAGTTGATAATAGTTGCCCTACATCACATAAGAAATAAATAAAAATAAGCCTCTTATTCTGTTACTGATTGACTGGAGATGATGAGGTCCAGAGGCTATACCGGGTTCAGCTTTTACAGGAGGTTGAGGCATAAGAGGTACTTGTATATCTGCATCATAACAAATAGAAAGCTAATGAGCCTCTAATTTACGGCTGGAAACTATGTTGTGACTTGTGATATGGACAAATTGTTTGATAGCATCTGGAGACAAAGGTTTGATGAATTAAATCAATAGCGGAATTTACCATCGGATGGTGCTGCAGGAGGTTCCCTCTCATGGTGTAAGACCCCTGTACCTGCATGGCAGAGACATGCAGCAGCGAGACAATGAGTCTTAATTTAAAGAATTGAATTTAAAGCTGAAAATTAATTAAATATTTAAATTTCTAAATACAAGACTTCAATAATCCAATTGTTTGTTTTCTTTTGTTTTGTTTGGGGAGTTTCTTCAAACGGAAGGAGCAGAGATGGAATCAGATCCTTGTCTGAAATGGGGAATGAATTTTACTTAAGTTTCATTGATAGCAGAAAAGGGTTTGAAGCTGGTATTTTACCTGGTTCCTTTGAAGGTTTTGATCTGCTTTCATCCATGGACGGTTGACAGCAGGTCAGGAACCATAATGGAAAACCTGTTTCTGCCACTGCCAGTAGAAGAAAGTTAAAACTTAGCGCAGAAAAGGTCAATCACACACAGAAATGCAAGCACAGATGTGATTAAGGGTGAGTGAGCAAGAGAGAGCAATGGATACCTGCTCCAGGTGTTACAAGAGGTTTGTGTTCAGGGAGTACAGGGACATCAGCATCTTTACACAAGAAGACAATAAGCCTGTTAATATGTTGCTAAAGGAGTTGGATCACAATGCTGATTGATTAGAGAGGGCAGTGGGAGGGAGGGTGTACCATAAGTAGGCGTTTTGAAAGATTGAGCAGTAGAAATTGAAATATCTACATCAAAGCATTACAGGAAGGAGACGAATAAGACACTAATTTACAGCTGGAAATTGTATAATACAACTAATTGAATTTATGACTGCAATACGATATAGGAGGAAGACGATGAAGCTCTTTGAACACAAAAATAGGAAGACACTTACTCTGAGATGGTGGAGGAGGACGTTCACTCTCGTGGGGTGGTACTTTTGGACCTGCAAAGTAGAATCAGGTAAGCATCAGCCACCTGAGAATTTGACTGTACATCTCTTGAGCAGAATAATACTAAATTAGACTGACAGGCTGAAAGCCTTTGATAATTAAGCCAAAAAAAGGTTTTGGTTCATGCAGTATCTTCTAACAGCGGAAAGGTATTATTTTTTGAAAAAGCTCAAGTAATTGCTCACGAGTACTGAGTAATGATTTCTCACTGCTAAGTTCAGGCTTCAGGGGTGAATCACTACAGTGCAAACCTTACAACAGCAGAAAGTGGACAACAGGCTTTCTCACAAATGCTCATCACTACAATGCAATATGGAATATTAACATTGGTGAACCTTGACATTAGGAAATTGCAGATTCAATAATTTAATCTAGAGAAGATTAGCATTTAACAGGATTGCATTGGTGTGAACTGGTTCAAACAAACTTGTTTTCGGGAATATTATATAGTGAAGAGGAATTATTAGTGCCGTGTGATGGAATAAGAAATTCCCTGACAAGGCTTTGAAGAAACTTGGACATCTAACAGAGACAGAAATGTTGTGCGAGAATACACTCACATAGTCATGTCTATCTGCGTACGTGTGTGGGAAAAGAAGAGAGAGAGGAGAGCTACATACCTTCATCAGATATCTCAAGAACTTTCTGTTTAAGTGGTAACTTGATTTCTGCACCATCAATCAAAAAGATCATGATAAGACTCTAATAGTTTATTGCTGATAACAGTTGTGAGTACAGCATGCTACTGAAAGGTTAGCCAAGAGAGAGGTACCGTCAGAAGGGTCTATGGGAGTCAGGGGATCCTTAGATACTGCAGAATCATAGGAAGAAATGGCTATAATTTACAACAACTTACAATTGGAAACTCAAGACATGCTAATGATTAGAGAAGGGGGGAGGGGAATGTACCAGATTCAAGTACTGCAGGAGATTGAGTAGGAAGTACTGGTATGTCTACGTCATAACACAATATAAATAGAAACAATTAAATCTCTTGCTTATAGATGAAAACGTAAAAATTGATTAGGATGAGGGGAAAAAGGAAGTTGCTTAAACAAAGGTTGGGTAGAGTTTAGCAATTTACCATCAGATGGTGCTGAAGGAGAGTTCGTCTCATGGGTTGGGACTTCTGTGGCTGCACAGCATAAACACACAACTATGAGCCTGCTAGAAATGGTGTCAACAACCCACCAAATAAAACTATGCTAATTTTGAAATGATTCAGGAGAAGAAAGGTTTTTATTCAAACCTTGGGTGCTCTCATTTATGCATTATACAGGAAATATTGAAATTAAAAAAATGCATACTACATAAATATGAACAATGAGCTACTTTTCAAGTACATACTCCTTTTCTTAAATTGCAGTTACACAATACATTAAAAGATTATTGACATAATTACTTGTTTAATGTTTGTCTGAGAGAAGAAACGGGTTTGAGGTCAATGATGACGTACCTGTTGATGAATGCTCTGGTTTGACTTTGTCAGAAGGTTGACAGCAGGTTAGGAACCACAGTGGGAAATCCTTGCCTGACAGTAAAGGATTATTAGTACTCAAAGCAGAAGTCACTTGAGAACAGATACGCCTTAAATGTCAGAAGTTGCAATAAGCAAGGTGAGTTAGAGACACACAGAAAATGAAACATACCTCCTTCAGATGTTACAGGAGGTAGAGGTTCTGGTGCTAACAAAATATCTGCATCATTTCAGAAAGATATAAGGATAAGCCTTCAATCAATTAATGGGTAGAATATCTAGCTTGTTAGGCAGCTACTAATAACAAGAAAGAGTAGGTACCCTCAGCAGGTCCAGTGGAAGGTGGTAAGTCTACATAATCACAGAAAGAAGAGTGATAAGCCTCTTTAGAACTTACAATATGAAACCTTAACTGGATCAGATACTAATTGACCGAAAGAGAGATAAAGAGACACAGAGTACTAGAGTAGGGATGTACCAGTATCATCAAGTATTATAGTAGGTTGACCTTTGTGAGGTATGGGTGTATCTGCATTAAAGCAACATATACAGACCTTTTAAGACTCTGATTTATCAGATGGAAGCTACATCATACTACTACTTGGATTTTGGTGTAGTTGACTGCTAAAGACATCACAGCATAAGGAAATGAAGTTCTGGTAAACAGAACAATGCGTTTTATACTTGTTATTTTTAAGGGGTGAGGTGGGGGGGATGTTTGATGGATAAGCACACAATGGTATGATACTTACCATGAGATGGCGGTGATGAAAGTTCACTATTAAGGGGTGGGACTGCTGCACCTGCATATTGGAACAAGTACTAGCACCTTAAGAAATTTGGTTTCAGGGTCCTTTTAACAGAACTACATAGCCACTAATTCCAAATTGAACAAGAAGAAGAAAAGTACCATCATCAGATATTGGTGGGAGCCTGGGTTCAGGCTTCGGTACTGTTTCATATGCATAAAATAGAGGGTTAGAAAAGAAGAGATGTATCCATAGAATGTGAAGGGGACAGTAAACCTCGTTTCAAAAGTTTGTCAGTCAAATGCTCTGGTGAGCTTAGATAAATATTTTTGCCAGCAATGTATATCACAATTCCTGAGAGGTTACAAATATAAAATTTTGTTTTTTTGTTCTCATATCTAAAGGTTTTAGAATTTAAAGCCAATACCATACCTGGCTTCTCAGTATGGTATGGCTGACAGCAAGTCAGGATCCACAAAGGAAAAGTCGTGCCTGCCATTAAAAGGACAATGCCTAAAATGTTATAGAAGAAACAAAGAATCCTAAAAAGTAAGAACTCAAAGCAAAGTTTTATTCAAAGAAGAAATGGAAGACATCTCTTCAAACTCATCAACTAAGGATACCTCTGCCACCATCTATTTCGGTTTCCACTGGATCCGTGGATTCGGTTGATGCGTCACCTGCAATCCCATCAAACAATGATGTTAAAAGTGATGTTCAGTCTATCCCATTAATATGATTAATCTTAGTTTCTAATAGCTGCTGACAGCCTAGTTTACTGCATTGTCAAATTGTTTTGTATTCCTGATGGTACTGGTTCATTAGGGTGTAAATTTTAGATTTGTCTACAGGGTAACAGACTAAAATTTCGAGAAATTGCATTATAGATAATAATATTATTTCAAGGAAAGTCAACACCACTTCAAGGCAACAATGATCCATAAACTAATTCTCAAAAGAGGAATTTGAGAGTTCAGACAAATACTTTACCTGGCTGCAGCAAGACAGCTTGTTTAGGCTTGAATCTCCAGCATAGAAAACCATCTCCTGTTAAGTTAGATACAGAGTTTAGAACCAAGGTAGTTAAACTTATAAGCAGAAAAAAAAAAAAAAATGCAATATCCTAGCTGAAGTTAGTGGATTGTATCTAAAGATGCTTTGTTCTCAGACATTAGAAATACAAATCTTAATTTTACATAAGGCTAAAGTGTACTAAGAAGTTTATGGGAAACCTTACAGGCTTACATCAACATTTCTCAACTTTAGTTCCCAAATGGCCTATTAACTCAAGCACATTTTCAGATTTCAGCAACATGGCTCAAGAGAGGAACTTCAATTAACAGATACAGTATTAAAGCCTACCTTTAGGAACGAAAATGCTGAAGCACGAAAAGCACGATATGGCATCAAGACGCGCATCTGGACCTATTTCATCTCGAGGAAGTTCATTTTCTGGCTCCCTTTCATCTATCTCAGGAACTTCATCAGGATTCATGGGAGTCAATTTACCATCTTTTTGTGCAACACTTTCATCCTTGGAAATGTCTTGGATTTTTCTTTTTCTTCTTTTCAGAATGACTCGTTTGGTAATACATGAATGACAATTAGGACAAAATAAATCATGTGTTTCCTGATTCTGTATCACCCTCTCAACATCAAATCCTTCAACTTCTGGTTCAACTTCTTGAGTATGGCCTGTTTCAACAATTTCATTTTGGCCATTTACAATCAGAGTTTTGTTCACTATATTTTCAGTATTATATGTCTCAAACGGCGTGTCATTGACGCCGTTTGAGCCCTCATCCAACAAGCTCTCCACATACTTGAGTCCAACAGCTATTTCTGGGCTCTTAGAGAAACTAGAAGTATTCAGTCCGGTATCCGTTTCCTCATCTCCTCCATTGATATCTGGAGAAGAGTATTCAACAACACCATCCCCATTTTGTTTGACATTGAATCCATTGTTGTCTGCAAGCAATAAGCAATTAACTCGTCTGTAACATAACAAAAAACTAAGTTTTACCAATATCAAAGATAAGCAACACTAAATTCCATTAACAGGAGATATATCTGGACAAAAAAGTAAGATATACAGAAAATTCAATGAAATTTAATTCCTTTCCCAAAAATTCATTGAAACACAGACAAATTAGTTTAGTTGGGTACATAAATTGGCTCAATTAAGAGGTTGAATTTTACTGAATAAAGAGGTGGTTTACAGTTCCATGAAAAGATTACACCTCAAATCTTAGTTCAGTAGAACTCAAAAACTTTCCTAATCAAGAATTGCAGACATAAATCTAGCAAGCAGAAAGTTTTCCAAAATTACCAAAAAAGAGGAAACTACTTACAGCATTTCATATGCAATTCACCCAAAATATGAAAGAAAAAAGCAACAACATTAGATGAATTAACAATCAACTACACCTTCATACAGATAATCATTTCTCAAATTTGGAGCAAAAAGATCAAATCTTTGGAACTGGGTAATACTCAAAAATCATGGATAAATCCAAAATTAACTAAATTTTCCTACTTTTTAAGACATTTTACTCAAAACCCACATGAAAATTACTAAAAGTAAAGATAATAAACAGTGCCCATCAAATAAATTGACTTGCAAAAAGAAAAAAAAAAAGTGGGTCTACCTCCATTTTGTGCTACATTAATGTCATTATTCTCTCTATTATTGGGCTCCTCTTCATCAACTTCAGACAAAACTTCAACAGTATCTTCTTCAGCAACAAATTTACCCTCAATAATATTATGATTTTCACCATTTGTAACACTAATAGTAGTATTATTATCCATACTTGCAGAATATTCAAAACTACTGTCACTTGTTAAAGTACTACTGTCACTGCTGGTAGAATTGTGACTTTTAATTGGTTGTTGAGATTCAAATCTTCTTCTTCTTGTTTGTAAGTCTGCACCAATTAATTCTTCATCTTCTCTTTCATAAGTGACCTCCATTTATCTTGGACTTGGAGCTTTCAAAGGTGCTGCACTGCTGCTGTCATGTAATTTTTACTTGGTCTCATTTATATATGCATCATGCAACATGTTAATTAAATGTACTAATAATATTTAAATTCCACTAAGCAACAATACTACCAATATATTTTGGTTTAGATTTGAAGTTCATATTTTATGTATGAATATCATTATCATAATGTCAAAAGTGTAGGTGGCTTGATGTTAGGTCTCTTGGTATTAAATGGGTATGGGTTTGCTACTTTGCTCATTGCTGATCTGGTTAGTTGACTGAATAATTATCCAACTTGTTTAGTAGTCAATGCTGTTTTTAAGAGTATAATTGAATATTGTTTAGTAATGTGAACATGGATTTTGAGGTGGTTTTGCTGTAAGCATCAATCTTAGGCTATATATGTTTAGTTCATCCGAAATTTTCTGATCTGAACTTATCTGATCTGATCTGAACTTATTCTTTCTGATCTGATCTGATCTAATCTGATTAGATTTGAAATAAGAAAAAATAAGATGAACTGAACATAGCCTTAGTTCATTACACATTAGTACATTACACAAATAATTATACAAAAGAAAAAATGATGTCCATTAAGTAGAATCTACACACTGTAGCAGTATGCGAATTGTCACAATACATTAAACCCGAATTTTTTCCTTGAATAATGCAAAAGTGGGTTTTAATTCCCAAAATATGCCCAAAAATAAAAAAAATTCCCTGCGTACCGTCCACGTAGGACGGCACGCGAGAAACTAGTTTTTTTTTTTGTTTTTGCCCAGGTAAACCGCTACTCTAAATAGCGGTTTATACACATAAACCGCTATCTCAAGTAGCGGTTTATAAATATATACTACAAGAAAATACGTATCAACGACGGCTAAAAGCCATCGCTAATGACAAAAAACAGTCGCTGAAATCACCGACGGCTAAAAGCCGTCGCTAATGACAAACAACAGTCGCTGAAATCACCGACGGCTTTAAGCCGTCGCTAATGACAAAAAACAGTCGTCGTTGTTGTAGGAGTAGCGTTTATCATAATAAACCGCTACTTGAAGTAGCGGTTTATAAAAAAAAAATTCAGTAAACCGTTACTTCAAGTAGCGGTTTTGTTGGAAGTAGAAAAAAAAAAATTCTCGCTTGCTGTCCTACGTGGACGGTATGCAGGGAATTTTTTTATTTTTGGACATATTTTGGGAATTAAAACCCACTTTTGCATTATTTAAGGAAAAATATCATATAAAAATAATATTTCTTTCATTTCAACATAGGTGATATAGTTTGACTTTTGTACTATCCACGCACTCTCCTTTATCGTGTTTTGTGATTTTTACATATGGAAGAAATAGCCATGTAGGATCTTATTAGATTTAGTCTCGATATATAAATTCAAAATATAATTTTTTTTTATATTTTTTACATGTAGGAAACTAAATATAGTTAAATATATGTATTGACAAGTGTGTCGAATAAGTGCTTGAGTATTTTGAAAAAGCAAAGTATGTAACAAAAAGTAAAAGAACTCAACATAAAATTAGAAGAATATTGTGCTTTTGGAAGAGCTAAACGAACATTAGCAAGAAGAAAAATAAACACTAACATACATAATGTATATAAAAGAACATTATAGGTAAGCATTCCTTTTTCACTTTCAAAGTACTTTCAATATTAGTATATTACATAAAAAATTTCAAAGAGGTGAGATTATTCTTAAGAGAATGCACAATCATGCATTAAGTAGTAGTGTACGTACAATAATTGAATTTGAAGCAAATAAAACTAAACCACTCCATGTGAAATGACGATGTACAAGATAACAAGAAGATATGTTTTGATATATTGCTTTGAATAAATCTTTTAAAAAAACATGACATTTAATTGTAGACGAATATTTCATTACATTGTTATAGTATATTTTTATTACTCTATGATTCTATTTTTTTCCCTCTCGAATACTCGTGATAAGATGAACTTCCTCTGGGTTGCCTTTGCACAGAGACACTCACCCAGAGGCTCAACACGCCCCAAATACCCCCTTCCCTCAATATTATTGAAATTTTTGCTTCCACCAAGATATGAAGCGTGGTCTCCCATATAAGAGATAACAAGTCATACCATTGGACTCAAAAATACTTGGTATTTCGCTATGATTCTATGAGAGCTGATAAGTGATAAACAAACATGGAAGGGAAATGTATTCCAACTTTTATGGGTTGGGTACTTGGGTTGGACGTGTGTGGATTAATTTGCAAACAAGCGGGTCCCACAACTGGAATTTGGACGATCCATATTGTATGGAGAAACCAACAAACTGCTGCGTTGATCACATGGCTATTAAATTATCATTGACTCCTGGCTTCCAGAAAAAGTCAACATCCAACAAAGCTGACATATACAATTATATACCTTACATCTTATAATATAGTGTTTGTTTTCTTTTTATACGTCTTCAAGACGTACTTTTGATGTTCGATCTCCAATTTTGTATTTGATATATATATAAAAAAAAATATTATGAAAGCACACATTGAGGAACCTAACAAGAGCCAACATGATTAGATAAGTATATTTTTTGTATATATTAATGAGAATATTCAGTCAAATATTTTAAAATTTAACCTGAAGAAAAATAAACGAGCATTATATTATGAGACGGAGGGAATATATACAAATATCAACTATCAAGTAAACTCTAGCCTACAAATTATAGATGATAGTTTAGTATTTTTGACATCATTTTTTACATAAGAGATTATTGAATTGGGAGTCATCCACTCATCCCTTGTAAATGGGATCTCCAATCCCCCACCTCCTTATAAGGGATTTCAATTTGCCTATCAAAAAAAAATAAACTTTGATCTACTATTAAAGATTTAATTGATTTCATAACTATATCGGATCAAACCCTTAAAATACTATTTAGGGGCCATGTTTCTCTTACAATTCGCCATCTGAATATGCCGGTAAGAATTATGAACCGTGAATTCAGTAGAGTCCTCCTCCCAAAAGATATTGATAGAGCATAAATATCAAGACTGCTTTGCACAAATTGACTTTAGGATATACTCAAAGGCAGATTTAGGATTTTAAATTTGGGGGTCCTAACTAAATCAATCAAATAGACAAAGATCATAGTTTAATTTACAAATGAGGAGTTGAGTTTTAATGATAACAAAACTAAACTTTTATAATATTCGAGTCATCGATTAGAGATACCTTCATTATATTTATATTTCAATATTATCTCCACTTTTAGTATAAATTGACTTCAACACTCATCAACAAACACAACTTTTACCTTTAATATTATGAATAATCTGATCTGTACCTAGAGTTTATAAGAAGTCCATATAAATTTCCTAAATGATGAATAGAGACAAGTCCAAAATCTTACATAATAGTTGGTTTTTTTTAAAAAAAAACGAAAGGAGAATTCATTATATTACAAAAATGAAAAAAAGGATAAATTAGAGGTAAAACTAGGAGAGAGATGGATACTATTCAAAATAACGAATTCCAAAATAGAAAATAGAAATGCTGAAATAGAAAACATAAAGAAGCAAAAAGTTTAAAGTTTGAAAAAAAAAAAAAGAGAAAATGTTTAGAGTTTAAAAAAAGAAAAGAAGGAAAAAGTTTTAAAAAGAAAAGAGGAGCAAGAACTGTTACTAAAGAAATTCGATCCGCCCTCAAAACTACCACGTGATATAGAGTTTGCTTGAAGGTTGACGACTAGAGCAATGTGCCCATTTGGAGTCCACTCATGGTACATCCGGGTGTACCATGCTCATGGTACACCCAGGGGAATTTTCGTAGTTAATTGAAAGTTAAGGGGCATGCTGGTAATTTTGGGGAAATAATTGTTCTTTCTCCCTCTTCCTTCCAAAGCTTAGAAACAGAAAAAAATGGAGGAACCAACACAACCTTGCGGATCATTCATGGCGGTTTTGACTCAAACATCTGAATTAGAGTTGCAATTTTTTTATTAAAAGTAATAAATTGTATTAACGATGATTCAGAAACTAATTTCGCTCATTTTTGCAAATCAACAATGGCGGATTCAACTCATTCGTGCGAATCATTAATGGCGGAATCAATTCAAACATGCGAATGAACAACAGAATTGCAAATTTCTTCATTCAGTGAAATACTTACTGTTGACATGCAATCAGAAATAATCGGGTAAATTTTGCCCTAAATATCTAATTAGTGATGCAATTTTAATTTTTCCCTGAACAGAAGATGAAGACATCAATGGTGAACTCAGAATATTGCCATATTTTCCTGTAGATAACATAAACATCTAATACCTTTTTTGATTTTTTTTATTCTTTTTGGAATTTACTTGTTATGTTTAGGAATTTGATAAATTAATCTTACAGTGATTCAAAATACTGTAAATGAACATGAAGAATTTTGCTCAAGTGTTGAGTTGAATGACAATAGATGTCAGTTACTAGTTGCAAAATTCATTATCCAAAATTACTGTTCATTAACACAAAATGAGCTAGTTTATATGTTCATTTATTAAAATGTGCATTGTGTTTCTTATTCTGTTTTTGAACTTGATAAATGAATATTACAATGATTCAAAATAATGTAAATGAGCAAGAAGAGTTTTGCTCAATTGTTGCTTTGAATAAATATGTGTCAGTCCTTGTTGCAAAATTGATTCTCCAAAATCATTGTTCATTAGCACAAAATGAACAAGTTTATATGTTCATTTGTCAAAATGTGCATTGTTATTTGATGATTTGATCATTATCTTTTTAAAATATTTGCTCATTATCTTAAAATGAGCATATTTTATTTTGCTCATATGTGCACAAAAATATTATTCTTTGCTCAGATATAACAACTAAAGAAATTAAATTAAAATGAACAAAGAGCTTGAAAATGAGCATCAAAAGGAGCTTGCAAGAAGCTGAAACCAAGCAAAAATGGCAGTTAAAGATTGTCAGAGAGGAAAAATGAAGAAGAGAGAGACATAGTGACACAGGAGGGAGAAATCAGACAAATTTTATATTCATTTGAAACATGATGACCTGGGCTGAAAAGTTTGGCTGGGTGTACACCTTAAGTTGCAATAAATTACGAAAATATCCCTGGGTGTACCATGAGCATGGTACACCCAGGTCTACTATAAAGATTCTCGCCCATTTGTGTGAAATATCAACATCAAAATTTTTTTTAACAGTTTTGCTGCTTGATGTTTAAGAGAAATCAAAAACTTAATTTTTTCCAAGATCCCTAATAGATCCGCCTCTTCATATACATCCTTTTACTCATAATCTCTTATTTACTTTTTATTTGGCTTATACTAATCCCTTCTCCATATAATGATTTGAACACGTGTTGAGACGCTAATTTTTAATAGATAAGTTTACTAAAGTAAATTTAACATGAGTTAGTAAAATATAATTTATTAAAAAAATAGTGGAGGCTAGCTAAAAGTAGTATTAGAAAAAAAATATTAACATCGGGATCATATTGAAAAAACAAGTATTCAAGTTGATGGGACAAGCAACAAACGAAAATGGTTCAGATAAATCCTGGAGAATGGAAGTATATGTTACGTAATTTATATCCTTTTTAAGTATATTCCAAAATATCCTAAGTAGAAACTTAAATATTTTTTTTAAGGAAGTACGAACTTAAATATGACCCTTATATTCGATTAACCAAACTCTTTTGTATGGAGCATGGACCAAGCACCAAGGATGGGAGAAGCACATTTGTTATATTAGTGCTATTACTCTAAAAAAAACTTTGCCCTTAGTGCCAAACTAATGTCTTCCATTAGTTATACTATCAGTATTCTTTTAAATGCAATATTTGATTATTAATCTATACAAATATATTAAAAGGCATGCGAAAACAAGAAACTGCATCACGTGGCGCTTTCTTTATGGAGTTTTAGTTCATATGATCTATGTACAATAAAAAAAAATCAAGAAATTGCAGAGTATAGGGTTTGATCTCGAGACCTCAAGTACATATACTAAAATTTTAACCACTAGGCTAAGTTGTATTTAGTGTTACTATCATAAAGTATTATATTAATAAACGAATATTTTTCTTACCCGAGACATAGCTCGGACCTAATAACTAGTATATGCACCAGCCTCGAGTTTAGCATTATGAAGCCTTACACCATGTTCTTATGCGAGCATTGTATTTAACTATCAATATTCTTTTAAATGCAATATTTGATTATTGATTCATCTATCAAAAATGCAAATGTTATATTTTTTTTTTAAAAAAAATATTTGTATCCAACTATGAATTAAGGTTGTTGATATCTTAATTGTCGTTTCTACATTAGTATCCATATTGTGTTTCACGAGGACCAATAATTTCCATGTCATTCTTTGAATCTTTCCCTGTCACCAACTCACCATCATGACCATCTCCCTCTACCTTAAATCTCATCTTCTCTTAGGTGTCTATTCCATATAACACATTATGTACTTTCTCCGCTCTAAATTAATGCAACACTTGTTTTTTTAATTAATGCAAGATTAGTATAAATGAGAAAAAAATATGCCAATATAGAGGACCATTTACACCGAAGTATTCGTCTCTCTCCTAACTTTAACATAAATATTAACTCAATATCTTACAACCAGCTTTTTCCTAAATTTCCGCGTCATATACAAGTGTTGCATTTTTTATGAAGCTAAGGTACTATGTAACTAGCTCGGTTGTTCTCCACTTCACATAGTTTCCTTGAGCTAGCTAGAAGTTACGGCTTACAAGTGTCCTACTCCAATTGATGACTAGCTCTTATGTCAACTTGTTCTATATCAATCAGGCATGAGTCTGCTCAACATCAATCAATCGACTAACTTCGATGTTATCTTTGAAAAAGAGAAAGATCGCTCGCGCAACATATTGATCGAGGATGTAAACAAGTTGTGACAAAAGCTAATTTTGGATCAGAGAAAGTAGTAATATTTTATAATTATCATTGAATTTTACTCGTAATTGAAAAGATAAAAAACTTCGATATCATTTCTTGATTTTGTAGGAATTTTATAGTCAAGATCTGATCTAAAAACATAAAACATAGAGCAGTCCAACGAGGTAGGAGAGGGTCCTAAAACAATTCGAGATCACTCTCATAATTTGCCAAAATTCCTGGATCACATGTGACATGTCCCTTCATCAGATGGATATGTGAACAAATTAATGAATTATAATTTATACAGACAATAGTGAGTTGCAATAATATGGCCTAGCACATAAATTAGTTTATCTTTGAATATCATTATCAATTATCATGTAAGAGTATCTCGTAAGAGTAAGAGATCCTAGAAGTCAACATTAATAAGCCCGCATATGTGACATGCAATTCAAGTACATATCACAAATGAAGCTCGATTGTTAGAGAACGATTGATACAGACTGGACAATGATTTTATATTTAGGATAAAATATCCATCGATTGTGTATTTGCAAGCAATAAGAACGCGGAATTTACAATGATAAAAAGAACATATAAGAAAATGACAAGATGACATTAGACTCATGTCATTTTTATTGGAGAATGTGTCATTATGTACGTGTGATATATTGTTATACAATAATATAAGTTATGGTGTAACATGCTACACCTAAGAATTCAGATGCATTGTATCATTAGTTAGCTACATTTAACAATATTAATTTATCACAATAATACGTTTTATATCTCTATTATATAAGTGAAGGGGGAGGTCGTGTGGTGTTCTCCTATTAATTGACTATATTACCCTTACTTTTCTAATAAAATCAATTTTGTTTGAATTTTTAAGATAATAATGCATAATCAATCAATCAAAATATTTGCCATTTTTAAAAATTACAATTAAAATAACTTTAAATTTTATGTTAAAAAAAAGAAAGACTAAAAAAGTTTACAATAAAAACAAAGATAACATATTCATTTAAGAATATCAAAATCTTCTATCAAAAGGGAAAATTGCCAAAACAAAAAAGAATCAACGATATACTTCCACAACGTTATACACAGAAGACCATAATTGCAGATCAATTAACCTATCTGAACTTATTTTTGTTGAAAGTAACTTCAAATAAGTTGAATAAAACATGACCTTTATTGAAAAAACTGTCAACTTAAACTATTATAATTAATTGTCGCTGCATGTAATGTATGCATGTAAAACTAGGTACTCGACATTAGGAAATATAACAATAAAAAAATTATCGTCGCACGCATCGCGTGCTTCAAAAGCTAGTAATTAACTAATATAACAATTCATTAGTCCATTCTTGAGTAATCTATAGTCATTAAAATGACGTGATTGGGGGATTGTTAAAAAAAATGTTAGGTAATGATAAATTAAAAAAGTAAAATAAAGGGGAGAATGTGAATATGTGATTGACCAAAATTGATGGCAACATTTGGGATTTATTAGTCATACGTAGAATATGAGTTGGTCACGAGTGATCACATGAATGAAAGAGAAAAGTGGTAATATGCTAATCAATGACCAAATGTTTTGAGCAACCAATGTGTAATGTCATTCTATGGGCATGTATGCTCTAGATGCTAGTGTCTAGCGATGGACACAAACATAACTCTTCATGAACAACAGTTTGGAATATGTTCGAACTCGTTTCATTTGTTATGCGCCAAGCTTCAGCCTAAACTATACTCCCTGTGTTTTAAATTATAAGGCATTTTCGCTAAAAGTTTTTGTTTCAAAATGTAAGGCATTTTACATTATCAATGTAAAATTAAATGCAATTTTATACTATCAAGATAATATTATAGGTTATTTTCTATTATCGTTACAATATTTATTGTCAATTCTTATTATCTATGCAAATCTAACTAAAACTAACTAAATTCTTAATATGCGTAAACGGTTTACATGCCTTATAATTTGAAACGTAGGGAGTAGTTGGAACATTAATCGAGCCAAAGACTCGAATTTCATGGTGTTCGACTCGAAAGCTCATGAGCTCATTAATACAAGTAATAAAATTAATTTTTTATGAGATTCTTATATAATTGTTATACCAACGCCTAAATGATTAGTTTAATGATTAAGATATGGGGATTTTCAAACAACTTGTCCAAGTGAAACACTAAGTAATATAAAGCCAATTAACAACAACATTAAAATTTATTGTTGGCTAGATCTGATCAAATCAGCCCGGTCCGATTTTTTGGCCCGCAGGCGGACCCGATCCGATTTTTTTTGCTTTGGACAAGCTAAAAATGACTTTTTAGTCTATTTTTTGGCCCGGTTCCATTTTGGCCGAAAGTAGCGGGCTTTGGGCACAAAATTTTGGCTCAGTCCGACCCGATCAATGGACAATTTTTTTAGGCCCAGCCCGTGATCACCTCTATTGTTGGCACATATTTTAACTAGTCAAATTTGAAACTTGAATTATTCTTATCAAATCATGCTTAAGTCTGTTTTTTAAATTCAAGATGAATTCGAGCTTGGATTCGAGTTCAGGCTCGTAATCAAACCCAAGCCGAGTCATATTAGAGTTTGGCTCATGGCCAGCCCTATAGCTATGAAAAATGGAGAGGGGAGTTGACAAAGGTTCACTAATCATTCTGCTACTATAAGTTTGTTACAACCCACAAACTCAAAAAAATAAGTGAAGAAAACAGGGTTACATATAATCTCACTTACAGAATGTTTAGCAACTAACTACAAGTATACAATAACAAGAGTTTATACATGAAGTTATTTGACAAAAAAATTACAGCAAATTAACAATCTTTTATGCTGATCACTGGACCTTTTTCCCGTTGGTAGTAGTCTTAGGAGCTTGTCTTGGCAACCAACCGTTTGAGTCTCTTAGGGGACTCAAACGGGGATAATTTGGTCATTTTATGCGTTGGAAGATTTTACGCGCGTGTGGCTGACATTTACTTGGTACCAATGCTAGGTTATAATGGTACCATTCTCCGAAAATATTGACTTGGTACCAGTCCTGATAACAATTTGATACCAATGTCAGGTTATAATGGTACCATTGTGTTTTATTTTAGGTGTTTGAGTCTTTTTTGGACTCAAACCGTTGGTTACCAAGCCTTTCTCGTAGTCTTAGGGTGGCGAAGTGTCCCAAATAGCCAGTCCATTAAGATGGTATAGTTACCATAATTATGATGACCTGATGTATGGTGAATGGTATGATAATCAGAACCCAAAATAGGCCAAACTTTTGCATCACTTCTGTCATGTATCATGATTCCCCATACTGCTTCAAATAGGAAAAGTGCCAAGAATGTAGTGAAATGGAGAGGCACAAATAGTAGTACTATACCATAAGGGATTTCTTGTAACGCTCCGTCAAATGGATGCCCCGACCAACCTAATATATGTATAGAATCATGCGACATCTTGTTATATTCATTCTAATTGTTTTAGTATATCAATTTTCGTAAAATTATACATTCTAATAGTATGTAATTAAAGATATTAACATTTAAATATGAGTCTTGAAAATGTGGAAAAACAAACATATTAAGTAAAATTACACAAAGGGAGTACTCGGTATGGGTACGTTTTTCAAATCATCATCATCTTATATGTGAACTTAATAATATTTTCTAATTTTATTTGGTTATATCAAAAAACAAATATTGAAGTTTCAGGATCGTTCATCAATGGTGAACTTAGCTTCACATTTGAAATCAATATTGCAGTTTCAAAATAAGCAAACATTTATGCTCATTTGAGAGAGTGATAAAAAAAAGTTTGCTCATTAACGCAAAAGACATTAGAGGTGGGCATGGGCCAGGGTAGCACGCGGCCCGGCACGAGCCCCTCGAGACTCGGCCCGGCCCGTTGTTCACTATGTGAGACGTGGAACTGTCACGGTCAAGAAATTTCATTTCAGACCCGCACCAACATGAGCCCGCCTAGATGGCCCGCGGGCCGAACACTCATTTCCTTTGTTTTTTAGCCTAAAACGGTCAAAAATACAAAAAAACAACATAAAACTCGAGCCAGTCCCGCGGGAGGCACAAGTTTGGCCAGTGGACAATATCTGGAAATTTCAAGACTGGCCCGGCACTCATGGACCCGGGCCCGCCATTTCCCCAAGCCCACGGGCCGCGTCTGTGAACAGACCCGACCCATGCCCAAGACTAGCAAAAATGTTTGCTCATTTTCTCAAATAAGTAGCTAGAAGTATTCGTCCATTTTAAAAAGTTAATGCGTATGGGCGAATGAGCAGAATTGATTGAGTAAAATTTTGCTCATTAGAGAATTTCAAATGAATAATAATTGAAAAAAGTTAATCTTTAATGTACTATCAGCATACTTGGGTGTACTATAAATCCCCCCCGAGAAAGGCTTGGTAACCAACGGTTTGAGTCCAAAAAAGATTCAAACACCCAAAATAAAACACAATGGTACCATTATAACCTGACATTGGTATCAAATTGTTATCAGGACTGGTACCAAGGTATCAATATTTTCGGAGAATGGTACCATTATAACCTAGCATTGGTACTAAGTAAATGTCAGCCACACGCACGTGAAATCTTCCAACGCATAAAATGACCAAATTACCCCCGTTTGAGTCCCCTAAAAGACTCAAACGGTTGGTTGTCAAGACAAGCTCCCCCAATCCTGATAACAATGGATACCAATACCAGGTTATAATGGTACCAATGTGAGTGTTTGAGTCTTTTTTGGACTCAAACAGTTGGTTACCAAGGCTTTCTGCCTTGGTAACCAACTGTTTGAGTCGAGTTTGTCTAGGCAACCAACCGTTTGAGTCTTTTAGGAGACTCAAACAGGGGCAATTTGGTCATTTTAAGCTTTGAAAATTTCACTCGCGTGTTGTTTGGTACCAATGCTAGGTTAGATTGGTACATTGTCCGAAAATTTTGATACCAAAGTAAGGTTGCTTGGTACCAATCCTGATAACAATGTGATACCAATACCAGGTTATAATGGTACCAATGTGAGTGTTTGAGTCTTTTTTGGACTCAAACAGTTGGTTACCAAGGCTTTCTCCCACCAAACTAACTTCAACAATATATAAAGCTCGTGTTTTCCCTTTACTAGCTACTATAGCCTTTGTAATATTTGTAGAAACTTGGAAGACGAGATACAAACAGGAGGAGAATATGGCCACCGAAGGAACTACTAATATTTACTGATTCATTTCATCTTAAATTATAGTACACCTGTACACCAATACTACTAAATAAATGCTTTACTTAACAAACAAAACTTCGATGCCACCACCTATTTTAGTTCATTAAATAAATAAACTCACTAACTACTACTTATTACTTCCTCCGTTTCTAAATAAGTGCAACACTTCTTGTTTTCACGTTTGCCAATGCATTATTTTAACCATTAATATCTTCAATTATCAATAAGTAAAAATTATAAAAAGTTGATATTAAAAAAATTCACATTCAGACGAATCTAACAAGATCCCACATGACTATGTTTTTCCTAAAATGTAAATCACCAAAGCTAATTAAAGTTTAAACTGTGAATAGTAAACACTATGCAAATGTTGCACTTATTTAGAAACGGAGGAAGTATATTACATTATTCTAGGTTACTTAATTATCACTATCACATGTTGCTAATCACTCCTAACTAATTTGCTTACTACTCCCTCCGTCTCAAAATATAGTTCTCATTTTCATTTTAGGTGTCTCAAAATATAGTTCCCATTTCCATATTTAGTTCCACATTTTTCCGTAATTTGTCTAGAAAAATCATGTCCCATCATTTATTTTCTTTTTGAAATTTGTTTTTTCCTTTGTTTATTCAACCAAAATGTTACAATTAATGCTCTTTCACCAATTATTCTCCACTCTCTCTCTTAAAATCATCTTTTCCCATACACCATTTATTTAAATAAACAAAAAATCTTTACTATCCCTCTTAAATTCTACTTACATAAATTACCGTGAAAAAAGGAAAATGGGAACTATATTTTGGGACGGAGGGAGTACTATTCTTACAACTCCATCCGTCCCATAATATAATGTTTGTTTCTTTTTTATACAGTTTTCAAGACGTAACTTTAACTTTTAATATTTCAATTTCGTATTAATAAAAAATATTAAAATTTGATATATGAAACTACAAATTGAAACGAATATACTATTAAAGATCATAGAAACACACAAAAAAAAAAATTAATGAATATACGAACTATTAATATTTGAGATGAGAGTAATTAAAAGTTAATAGAGTTAAGTTACCTGCAAAAGGAGAAAGCATGATCTCCTTACTATAATGATGATGAGGTGCATGAATATACTTGTAAATTGGCTTGATTTCATGCATTAATCTATGAGCCCAATAAATCCCAAATTCCACCAGAATAAGATAGATTAGTGTATAAAACACATAAGATGACCAACTCATTACACTAATATGGGGGTAACATTTAGTCCAACCATTTTCAGCCATCCATTCAAACACTGTTGAAAACAATGTGCTTATTGGAATCGATGCCAGAGCTCCTTTTGCTTGTGATATCATAACTCTTCTTGAAGGCATGGTTTCTACAATATCATCCAAATTGTATGAATTATATTTTTCAATAAAACTAAATTTTGCTAAAACTCATTTACATAACCAAATTTCCCATTTTTTAGACTAGAAATATTTAGTTTTTGTGGCATTTAACCAGGAACAAACATATATATATATATATATAACAAAAAAAAGTGAATCGCCAACAAGTTCAACAAGCTCATGACATAGCTCAGATGTGTGCTAGAACTTGTTTGGAATTCACGACTTGTATCCCTTAGTTTATGTAAACAATTGTATTCTTTTTGTTTAATTTCGTCACTTGATTTTTCATGATTTTCATATTCTTCAACGTAATTAAACCTTTGCCTATTTTTTTTTAGAAAGAGTTGACCATTATTATTCTTAATTAGCATGAGAGAGATGACAAATTGACAAGCAAGTGGTAAAACCGTTACTACCAAGCAAAGCTTTTTTTTTATGTAGTACTACAAGTTTGCATCTCACTTTATCTCAAGGTTGTGGGATCATATCTCAAGGCACCATATTTGTTAAGTTGGATCAGGTTGATTTATACTAACCGATCAGATAGAAATAAAGAAGTGGCAATACGTATGTATTACTTTTACAACATATAAGTGGTCATGGGACGTGGATTACTGGATTATATACTTTTCACCCTCCCTCTTTATCCGGATTCCGGACATTCACCCTAGTGACCAATTACCAAAAAAAAAAAAGACGTACCCTTAGAGGCATCAGAAGCATAGCGTTTCCAAAAGTTGAGGCAGAGGAAGGCAACTAATGGATAGAGCACAAAAGCACAAAGAGTTGTTCGAAGCCAAGAGCATAAAAAGTGAGGCAACAAGGAAAATAACTGCTTTGGTAGCACAATCTGATTATACAAACTTGTTTCCTCCAAGAACAATTTTGAATACTCCATTTTGTTGCTTACTTTTCGTTGACTTGCATCGAAGTAGAACTATTTTCTTTGATTTTGACCTTTTTTCCTTCTTTTGTGTGTGTGTGTGGAGTATTTCTAGCTTGTTTGTGCTACTTAAATACAGGTATTGACGCATATATTTTGATCAACTAGTGGAAATTCTTGGGGATTTTATGAGTACATCCAATATTATTTTACCACCTAAAAAAAGCATGGTTATTTGCTACGTAATATGTGGATCTAGCGCGGGGCCCGGATCCCCTGCTCTCTACACCGCATTGCAATTGAAAACAATAGACTTTTGTAGTTTGTATGTGAGATTTTGTGAGTTACTCTTATTACCCACATGGCCACCTCAATCCCCATAAGTATGAGTTCATTAATCATATACATTTAGGTGTATCGAGTAAATAGTATATTTAAGACTAGTTTTTATTCATTTGAAACTCTCCTTTTTATACATTTTGCTCATGTGGATGATTTCAGATGAGAAATGAGCAAAAAAATTAGCATTGGATTTACTATGCTTATGGTACAGTCGGGTGTGATAAACTTTTTGGTATAAATACATTCTTTGAGTTAACTTAACTTGAAATAATAATAAAAATTCAACATATTTTAACTTTGGACTCATCTGCCAGGGTAATTAGGCCATATTATTTTGAGTTAAATTAAACTGAATGAAACCAAACTAAACTGAAACTGAAATGAAGTGTACCGAACTAAATTGAACTTAATGATGATGATAATGACAACGATAACTATGACGAAAACGATGGCAATGGCAATGCCAATGATAGTAACAGTACAAAATAATAACAATAATAATAATTATTATTATAATTATAATAATAATAATTATTATTATTTCTGTCTAAAAACTGAGGATTGCTGAAGTGTGTTGAGTAGGGGTGAGCCCTAACAACGTTCGCTTGAATTGATCGTCCATACGCCGGAAACCTAAAAGACAAGGTTAGAATACCCCGGGATTGTTCCGGAATTCCCCCCCCCCCCCGACACTCAAGTCAGTTGAGGTAGAGAGATATGCTCTACTTAGTTAGGTGAGAATTCAATACATGTTCATTGATAAGATTGTTGATATTTGTAGCATTGCGAATTTTCAAATAGGCAACATTGACGGGATGGACTTTTTTTTGAGGGAACGGATCAAGTTGTTTTTTTTTGGTATCAAATCTTTCTCGTTAGTACCAATATATTTGATATCAAATTTACTATTACTTGATACCAAAATCTAACTTCGATAACAACTTGATTTTAGTTTAATACTACTAAATTGACTATTTAGCATGTGAAATTAAAGACTCCAAGAATTGAAATAATTAGTAGGTTGCAGATTGCTACTATGACTCATTGAGTATTATTTGTACGCTTATAGAAGTTTTAAGCGTCGTCTGTCGTGGTCTCGTGGACGATATATATAGTATATGTTCTTCAGACACCGTTGCAGGCTGCTATTGCTATAATAATGCTGATTTTGCTTTCAAGTGTCAGAGACTGATAATTTTGATAAATGATAATTCATCCTTTACCCATCCAGATAATATATATATATATATATATATATATATATATATATATATAGGGGTAGGATCCGCTGAAAACAGCTCTTAGTCTGAAAATGAAAACAAGGGTAACTTTTACCACTTTTAGGATAACTTTATATACTTTAGGGGTAACTTTTGCCTGTTTTAGGGTAACTTCATTATATTAAGGATAACTTTATATATTTCAAGGGCAACTTTATACTTCCTCCGTTTCTTTTTAAGTGACACATTTGCATAGTGTTTACTATTCACAGTTTAAACTTTAATTAGCTTTGGTGATTTACATTTTAGGAAAAACATAGTCATGTGGGATCTTGTTAGATTCGTTTGAATGTGAATTTTTTTAATATCAACTTTTTATAATTTTTACTTATTAATAATTGAAGATATTAATGGTTAAAATAATGCATTGGCAAACGTGAAAACAAGAAATGTGTCACTTAAAAAGAAACGGAGGAAGTATATGATAAGGGTAACTTTTAGTACGTTTAGGGTAACTTTGAGTATTATAAGGATAACTTTGAGTATTATAAGGATAACTTTTAACTAATAGTATTACTATAACTTCTAAGTCTTAATATTTTCCTCACCTTCTTCTTCAACTTTCATCTTCTTCAACCTTCTCTTTCTTTCTCAACTATCATAATAAAAAATCTGGACAATTCCAAAACAACCCCATTTCTGGAACATTCTCAAATCTTCACACGCACAAACACAAAAACAAACTAACTAAATTATGGCTTCAGATTGAGGGAAAAAAACAAATGGAGTTTTCCAAATTAATGCTAAGATTGAACATGCATTTTATTCAACAAATAGAATAGATCTTTAACTTCAAATTCTCACTCGTTGCTTGCGGCTTACCCTCACCAGTAGCAAAATTAATTACCTGAAATAGAAATAAATTTGTCAAAGATTTTAATGTAGGTAAAGATAAATTTGAGTGGAAAAAGAAGAAAAGCGATCGAGGTCAAAGAAAAAAAAAGTGAAAGACGCCATGTTTGCTAGACTCTATGTTTGCTTCAATATCTTCAACAAGAAGTGAAGTCAGACATTAGAATTAAAGAGAGAAAAAAATCGTCATTTCACAGTACATTATCAAACATCAGCCATAATTCTGCAGAGAAAAATCAGACGAATTTAATTTGCACTGAAGAAAAAAATTTAATTTTGCGAAGAATTCAAGCATTAGAATACATTAATTCATCCGAAATGGCAAATTTTGCCCTTGAATTATGCATACCTACCATGAATTTGCTTAAGTTCCTAGAAATCAAATGGTGAGAGGAGAGAGAATTTGGGGTTTTTTTTCTGGGGGGAGAGGATCGAGAGAGGGGAGTTTATTTTGGATTTGGACAAAGAATTCCAGCCTTAGATCATCTTTGTAATTTTATTTGATGGCCCAGATCTTCTGTTTTCAGTTTTCACATTAATGAGTGTTTTCACAAGATCCTATTCCTATATATATATATATATATATATATATATATATATATAACGAAGTTTTTTTATATTTTTATTTTTCTAATAGCTACATTAATGCTAATCATATGATATAAAGTATAATTTATTTTTATTTCTTTTAAAAAAAAATTAGATACAAAGTCAATTTGGCTTCCAATCACTCCCAATTGAGTTATTCTGCTTTTTTTTTTGTCAAAGAATTCCGATTTTGACTACTCAGTTTCCTCATGATACCAAAATAGAAAGTAAAAACTATATATGGAATGTTCATTTTTCAAAAGTATAATATAAATATATACTAAATCTAATATGAAATGGATTTACAATAATTTGAATGTAAGATCTAAGAGGTACTCCTGTTTTTTTTATCTCAATTTTTTTCAATTTATAAGAAAAAAATATAGTCATGTGGGTTGTTCTTGTTTGATTCGTTTCAATTGATACATTGTTAATATTCAATCGTTATAATTTTTACTAATTTATATTGAAAGATATTTAAGTTGAAAGAGGTGCATTGGGAGACGCGTATTGAAAAGTGAAAAAAAAAACAGGGAGTAATTCTTTACTATTTGTAGAGATTACTTCCAATGTTTACAATAAATTTTGTAAGTCTATCTCACATAAGACTTGTTCACGAACATAAATTTAGAAATGTCATTTTCATTTCAGTATAATATAATAATAGAGAAAGTTCCAAATACATAATTAAAAATAGTATTTGTCAAAGTTGTACATTTTATATTTAAGGTAAGGAGAAGACGCTCTAATCGGACCAGAATCTCGTATAGGTTAACCCAGCCCGGGTTTGCTGGCAAGGCCTCTTAGGAGGAGGACATTGTTAACATGAAGATTCGAACCCACAACCTCAAGTATGAAAGAAAGATATCCAACCATCACTCCACCATACTATTATTTTGTCAAAGTTGTACATTGACAAACATAAAAGTCAAACTATTATACGTATTTAAAAATGGAGAAAGTACATATATATATATTGACCATTTAAGTATATTGAAATATTGAATAATAAAGTTTAATAAGTACAATCAATAACGTCTTTCACCTACAAGTAGTAATTAGGTTAAATTTCTTAGGTGACTAGTTTAATCCATTTAATGACTAAGTCTACTTTTATATTAAAATTGGACCGTCTCTTTTAATAATTTTTGTTATACTGAATCCCATCACTTAAAAAATTAAAAATCATAGAATATATTAAAGCAAGCCTATAAAAATAAATGACATACAAGCGATACACAATATATTATCTCCGACAAGAAATTTAGTTTCCATGCATTTGAAGGAGAGGGTACGTACTACGTAGCATGCAATGATGCAAAGCATCGTTCTCGTCTCAAGTGATGAAGTAAATCGAGTATAAGGCATGGTCGCATGGATACAAGCCACATCTTAAGTTCCAACACTCAAATTAAATCACAAATAAAATTGACATATCAATTCACAATGTTTACAATCTACAAGATAAATTGATGTGTAATAATTTCACTTGACAAAAAAGTTGCAACATTTTTTTACCTAATTTATTTGCATATATATAATCACTGAACCTTTTCAGCATTATTGACATTACACTTCTTAGGGTGACGAAGTGTCCCAAATAACCAGTCCATGAAGATGGTATAATTACCATAATTGTTACGTCCGGATGTATGATGAATGGTATGATAATCAGAACCCATAATAGGCCAACCTTTTGCATCACTTCTGTCATGTACCATAACACCCCACACTGCTTCAACAAGGAAAAGCCCCAAGAAAGTTGTGAAATGCACCGGCACAATTGATAATACTATACCATAAGGAAGTTCTTGTAAAGCTCCATCTAGTGGATGCCCTGACCACCCTGATATATATATACAAAATGGGGAACAAAATAATTTAGCAATATAATTATGTTCATTAAAGGATAAGATGTTAGAATATTTTAGGTGCTAAAATAATTAGTAGAGTTTGAGAATAACTTGAAATAAAATTTTAAGTGGTTAAAATGACTGAAATTGATAAGTTAAAATTTTTAGATCATCAAAATCAAGTGACTGAGATTCCGGGAAAGCTTTTTAAGATTTTGATAACAACTTAAATTATCAACTTAAAGCAAAATTAATTTTGCCAAATAATTAAAGTAGTAATTATTAGTTATCTTATCAGTTACAACTCCTTTTCAACTAGTATTGTCAAACAGATCCAAAATATTAAATTTTTAAATGACTAAAAGTAATATAATTAAGCAAACGAGTCAACTCTGCTAATTAAGGTCCTTGAGGAAGAGGATAAAGGATACTTCTTTTTGTATAGATATTCACACAAACACAAAGGATATTGTTGCATACAAGATTTTTGCTTCCAAATTTTAGAAAACCTCCCAAGAGTAGTAAAAAAAACTTTTATACACTTGGTCCACATTAAATGTGCATGAATCTGGTGTTGATATATGTAATTTATTTTAGAAGAATTCATTAGTTAAAATTATTGATATAAAAGATAAGTAGTTATAGATTATAAAGAGTGATTATGTGAGGAAAAAAGATACTATGTTGAATAATATAATAATATCATTTTTTATTATAATAAACTAATGTAAGAATGGGTGACTATATGGAAAAAAAAATTCACTATATTATAGTTTATATTAGTGTAACTTTATATTATAAAAATTGGCTATATGACAAAAAAGAGGTCATTATCTTACATGGGTGTCTTTGGTCCATATTATTTTTATAAGATAAAATGAAATCTCTTGCAATTAAGGAGGGGGGAATCGGGGATCCTTCCTGGCAAGGTATGAGGCTCGATCTCGAGAACTCTGAAAACACCACTAGGCTATCACCTGCTGCTTGTCTTTGATCCACATTAATATTAAACCAAGTTTATACAAGACTAACTTCGAAAACTATACGAGCTAACTTAGACATTCTCTACAAAGATAATTATTTTATTCTAATTTTCTTTTTAATCAATTAAGTTTAGATACATTTTAGTATATAAACATACAATTTTGGTTACGTGGAAGCAAACCCCTAACATGTTATTTTTTCACTAATACGCAAGTATTTTGACCAAGTTGTCTCTTTCCTTATCCAAGCTGTGTTGCATAAGATGATAGTGACATTTTAAGCTACCATCGTCATATATTCTTAAGTGACATCTAATAATGTTTTCTTAATCTTAATTCTTATCTGGCTGCCATTATTTGCAGCTAAGCTAATGTATTTTTAAGTCACATGATAAGATACCCAGTTGAGAACTTATTGCTATACCGGTTAAACAATAATATACTTAAAAAAGAAATAAAATAAATAAATTTAAAATACTTCCTCAAATTAATTGTTCCAAACCAGAAGTTGAAAGCTACTAAATGTCAATTTTGTATACATAAAAGTTAGCATTTAATTTTAAAATTAGTTTTTAAATCTAGATTATACCTCTGACAATTATAACTTTCATTTATTAATATTTTACTCAAAAATTATACTCCCTCCGTCCCAAAATATAGTTCCCATTTCCCTTTTTTCACGGTAATTTATGCAAGTTGGGATAGTAAAGATTTTTTGTTTATTTAAATAAATGTTGTATGGGAAAAGATGATTTTAGGAGAGAAAATGGAGATAATTGGTGAAAGAGCATTAATTGTAACATTTTGGTTAAATAAACAAAAAAAAAAAAAAAATTCAAGAAGCAAATAAATGATAGGACACGATTTTTCTAGACAAATTACGGAAAAATGTAGAACTAAATATGAAAATGGGAACTATATTTTGGGGAAACCCAAAATGGAAATGAGAACTATATTTTGGGACGGAGGGAGTAACACCTAATATTACTTTGATAGTTAAGACTTTATTATATAAGTTTAAAGTTATGAGATCAAATCTTATATCATGCATCTTCTAATTTTTTATTGCATGTGTGTTTACTTAAAGTTAACACTCTAAAGGATAACACCATTTGACACAGTTCCTTGTTTAGGAACGCCTTTTTAATATATTTGTATAGATATCATATGTCATACTTATATATTGTTATAAATGATTGAATATTGTTTTAGAATAACATACAAACGGACAAATAAAAGATTGATAATTACACTTTGATCGAGAAATAATAATTTATCTATACAAAGATAAGTATATTAGTATATTAAGACGTAATTCCTTATTTCCGAACGTACACCTTTTAATATATTAGTATCGATATCATATGACATACTTATATAATATTATGAAAGATTGATAATTAAATTTGTACCGAGAAATAATTCATCAAAACATAGATAAGTATAATAAGATTTTATCGAATTCAAGATATATAATTCAAGGCATATATGTATATATATTTGTTTCTTCATAAAAACCTTATCTTTTTATATAATTTTTTTTGGGAGATAGAGTGCAATAGTGATATCTTATTTGAAATTAAAGTTACCTGCAAAAGGAGAAATCATGATCTCCTTGCTATAACGATGATGAGGAGCATGAACATACTTGTAAATTGGCTTAATATCATGCATTAATCTATGAGCCCAATAAATCCCAAATTCCACCACAAAAAGATAGATAAGTGTAGAAATCACATAATATGTCCAACCCACATCACTAATTCGAGGGTAAGTTTTCGTCCAACCATTCTCAGCCATCCACTCGAACGTAGTTGAGAATAATGTGCTCACTGGAATAGATGTGAAAGCTCCTATTGCTTGGAAAACCATAGTTCTTCTTGAAGGCATACTTTCTGCAACAATATCCAAAATTAAATTTCAAAAAAACAATTTCGTATTTCGTTAATAATGATTTTTTGGTAATTTAAAATGAAATATCTTAAAGAAAATACTTTATTATAAAGTATCTTTCTTATAAAGGGCGAGAATCAGACTCTTATTATAAAGACTGAAAGTCTATATATATAGGTGGTGAAAATTGGAAAGAGAGGCTTTAATCACTCGATAAAATCTAATTCTCAACAATTATGTAAAACTTACATCTACTTATGTGGGTAAATTGAAAGTGAAAAAATTTGTTATGTAATTAAAATCATGAAAGACTATTTGTTTAATTAACTAGCTACTAACTTCTAGTATATGTCACCACTTTCTTTTACATATTGCTTTTTCATAATAAATAGATTTCACTCTATTATAAAATATAAATCAATTATAGGTGTATTAAGAACTTGGTATATTAATTTAATTTCAAATCATCTTTTAATTTATATTTTTGGAGGAATCTACTCAAAAAACTTTACCTATGACCAAAAGGCCATATAAAGATCCAATTGTCATCACTTGATACCATTTCAACTTTCCATTTTTCAAAATATATTGTCAAAGTTTTTCATATTCGTGTATACTGTTAAGATAGTACTTGATTCAGAATTATAATCGCCCTATATATGAATAATATATGACAATCAAACCAAAACCTATAAACTACTTTGATTTGATATAAATTCAAAAGAAATCACAATATATAAGCCCTAAAAATCAATTTGTAAACCTAATTATAATATAGATAATTAAGAAAACATATTCCAAAAGTTGATATAGTAAAATATAATTACCTTTAGAGGCAGAAACATATCGTTTCCAAAAGTTAAGGCAGAAAATTGCAGCAAGTGGATAAAGCACAAAAGCACAAAGAGTTGTTCGAAGCCAAGAACTCAAGAAATGAGGCAATAAGGAATTTAGCTTCTTTGGTAACACAATTTGCAAAAATTATTAAAAGAGACAGTCTAATTTTAATATAAAAGTAGACCTAGTAACTAAATGGATTAAACTAGTGACCGAAATAAATTAACCTAGTCACTATTGGGCTTTAATATTGGGCTTAGCTTTGCCTAATTTTAATTTAAAAGTAGGCGGTCTCTTACAAGACAAACTCCACAATTTGATTATAAAAACTTGTTTCCTCTAAAATCATTCTCAAAGAATTCTCCATTTTTGTAGCATAAAAGCTTGTTAGAGTTATGTATATAAATACTAGTACTTGTTTATCATCATACATAGAGATGTCTCTTAATTATAGGTATGGAAGTATTTGCAAATTGCAATAAAATATTGGGTGTATTAATTGCTCAATGCATAGATTTATTGCACATGATTAACGTCTTGTTTTAATAATTAAAAAATCAAGTCGATCACCACTCAAAAATAAAAAATAAAAATATCAGGTTGACCAAATCTTTAATAAATTCGGCACTCAACTTGTAGCTTGCAAACTGAAACAACTTTATATAAATTATATTCTTATAAATTTATATGTTTATTTTTTTAAATTGAATTTCAATTCAAATATCTCTATTATATAAGTCAAGGGGAACAATAGTGTCCCCTTTTGAATTTAAATATTCACCCCTTTACGACACAAAATCATTATACACATAAACTTACCAAAAAAAAAAAAACCAACCAAATCTCAATTAAACTCAATCAACTCATAATTGTCAATCATATAAACTTGCCACTAAAAAAGATTCAATCATATGAAATTTAGATCCAATTAACTAAAAAGTTCATAATCAAGAACTTAACTAGAATTAATACCACAAACAATAAAAAAAATATGACATTCTCATTACAAAGACAACTCATATACAAAATCAGAGCATGTTCTCCTCAACTTATTTTCAGTTCAGTTCAGCTCTTGACAATACTTTTACTCTCACATATCACTATTCATTTCAGTTCAGTTCAATTCAGTTCAGTTCAATTCAAATTAATTCAGCTGTTTTATGCCGAAGAGAACAGGCCCTTAATCACAAATACAAACTCCAAAAAAGAAATCGATTTTTTCATTACTTGGATATGCAATTTTATCACTTATAGTTACTTTATAAATGTTTTTAGATACTATTTGTAAGTATTTAAATACTTCTTACTCAGCAAATGAAGGTGAACGTAAATACGTACTTTCATAATTTTATTTTTCATTTCTTTTAATACCGAGTAAAGGTTATACTTAAAATGTCCACACGCATAGCGTGCAGAAAAAGCTAATAGTCATGTATGCATGGAGTATATGGCAATTCAAGTTGAGAAGGTGATACTTGATTTTGTTTTATTTCTTTTCAATAGATCTCGCATGTGTGATATAATTCAAAATTAGGCTATATTCTACTCATATGAAATAAGGTGATCTGGTTTGAATTTCTCATAATTTGTTTTCATCTATTTTAGACTAGCAATTTCACTAAACATTAATGGTGTGTTTTCAGTTTTTCCACCAATTCATTAGGAAAAATTTATTCACGTGAAATCTTGTTAGATTTGTATTAACATGTAATTTTCAAAAATCTACTTTTTATGATTTTTACTAGTATAAAAAAATTATATATATAGTGTAACTATGGAACAGGATTAAGAAGATATGTTCTGATATAATTCTAACGAGAATGAGTTTAAATAAGGTAAAGAGAGCATGACTTTAATTTAGAATGCACACATGTAAGAGCGATAAAAATAAACCAAATTTGGCCCCTATCATTAATTGTGATTAATTCCAACATAAAGATCAAACAACTTGCATTGATGTTCAGTTCCTTTAGAATCACAAACATCTAATGAAGTATTGGTTTTTATCCATATGAATCACGAAGACAATACAAAAAAGGGGAAGGGAATTTGAGCCTGTGACATATCGTTCACAGCACATCAATCTTAACCACTAGGCTAAGACATCTTTGATGAAGTATTGGTTTTAAACCCCATTTATAATTCATTCTGAACTCTTCAAGCTAGTTAAGATGCTCAAATTTCTAAAAAGGAACACATTTTTTTTCAAAGGTAAGATGAAGAGGATTCACGGAGATAAGGGGAAATCCTCAAATGAGTCCCATGAGGTTTGATCCATAGACCTCAAGGATATGAAATGGAAAGCGATGTCACTACTCCACCACCTCAACCTCAAAAGAAACACTTCTTACCTTCTCAATCAATTATCCTCTTTAGGATCGGATTCATATATACGTGTAAATAACAAGGGAGTCGATTTTTGAGTAAACAGAATAAAAGTACGAAAAATAAATAAAAGCAGGGCGAGCTCTACATCACATGAAAATGACGAGAGTATGATTAACCAGTGTTTAACATTGTCAAAGAAAGATCAAGGAATGAGATCTTAAACTGTTAACAATTACTCGAGCTCGTCACAAAGATAACAGTGAAAATTACAACTCTTTTCCTCTAAAACTATTCATCAGGACATCTTAATAACATGAATATGACGAGAAAATATGATTTACCAGTGTTTAACATTATCAAGGGAAGATCAATGAATGAGATCTTTAACTGTTAATAGTTACTCGAACTCAGCACAACAGTGAAAATCACAACATTTTTCCTCTAAAACTATTCATCAGGACATCTTAAGTTCATTAGCACAACGATTAACAGTGAAAATACGTCGAATTTCTTCTTCAATGGAAAACTTAGTTTACAGAGAGGAAGACCCTTTAACCTCAAAGAACATGGCCAGCTATAGCAGTGATCTTCCCTCTACATCATTAAACGCCACAAAAATCACGCGTGATTTTTAGATTCTCAAGTAGAAAAAACTCAACCAGTGCAAGTTTTATGTCACAAATACTAATCAAATAAATTTGTTTTGTAGGAAATTAGATGGACTAGTATAAGATTACAGATCTTAGGACTTTTCTTCGATTGGGAAAACATGGAAAACTTCTATTGATGAATAACGACATGTGAGAATCTACAGAACGATACAACGTGCGGACATGGAATCCTAATATGAAAAAATTACAAGAAAGCATGCCAATCAAGCAGGACATCTGAAAGCCAGTGTCTTCGGAAAGCACCAAATGCCACATACCACAAAGAACCTAAATTTAAACATGACCATATATTGGGAAAAACTTAATTTATCTAGTAGAGAAGTAGAGATCGACATCAATACCTAGTAGAACTCAACTCGGCAATATGAAGTATACGAATTGCCTATTTGTAGTGGCCTAATGGGTAGATTGCCCACTGATAATGTAACATCCTCCTCTTATAAATATCAAGTCTTGTATAAGACTACCTTACAATAAAAGTATTGTAAGACCACCTCATTTTGATCCCTAAAATGGTCACTGTTAAATCAAAGAGGTCATTTTATGAGTTACAAAATTCACTTGTAGAAGATGGGCCGTCTTTCACTTTAAAGGGGTCACTTTTACTATAAGTGACCCCTTTCGAACAAAAATAACCCCCACTTTACAAAAAAATATTGTAAAACGGCCTTATATGCGATTTTTCATCCTATAACAGCTAGCTTCAGAGCACTTTATATCAACTCACCTGGATAATAAATAAGCAAAACTCTCCTTTAAAACCAAAAAGCTGGCATCATATAAAGCACCAGCAACTTCATAATGGAGGAAGAGATGAGGAGCAGACCATACGCCTTTCTAACACATGATACATACATCAGCAGACAAAGGCTCTAGTAGGCTGAAGCACTCCGCATCTTTTAAACATCTTTATTTCCAACAAAATTTCAAGGAATTCTGTTCTGAAAAAGTACTGATAATCACTTATCGGGTCCGAAATCCAGTTGTTTTCTCAGCCTCCCCATTCATTGCAAGACCCTCACGTTTTGTCTGGTCTGACATCCAGTTGCAAGTGAAAACTGGAGATGTTGATAGTCTAATGCTACATATCAAGTAAATAGATGCGTTCATCTACAAGAAATCACAGCCAGATAGAGGAGGGTGGAGGAAGGGGGACACGTAATTAACAAGAAGTTAGCAAAAACCTGAAAGAGGCTCGCAGACGGCAGAACATGATTCTATCTAGCATTCTATGCGAACACTGGACAAATTCTTCAGCTGCTCAATCTCCTCTACATTAGCAATTCCAGGATCAACATAGCACAGCTGGAGAAGAAATCTTTATCAACTGATTGATCAAATGGTAAACTCAAACAAAAGCAGCACTAGATTTTCTTAGACCTGATACTGAGGCTTCCTCAAAGTATGAAGTCCTCTTTTCAGAAATTTCTGCCATCCAAAATTTTCTTTCAACGACCTCTCCAAAGCCTCTGTCATCTGTACAAGGTTACATTTTGTAACAGAATACATCACACGATAATATCCTTTAGCAGATTAAGATATATAACGAAAATGTCGAAAATTCTAATGCATTCCCACTCACAGAGAGGATAGGAATGTAGGTCATTTTTTTTCTCTATTAAATGCAGATGTGTCGTGGATCCACTACCTTGAAGAGATTTATGCCTAAAAAAGGTCCAATCAAGAAGTGCATCACCCATAAATGTGCACTTGATTTAGAAGAGAAGGAACTCTCAGAATTGCTCAGAACTAAAGAGGGATAAAACGAAAGAAGGGAGATTTTTGGTTTTTCTCTAGATAATTCATTTCTACCAAGCCAGATAAGTAGCAATCGAGATCAGTTATGCTCATGCGGCAAATTTTGCAGAAAAAGAGATAGTGAGGAGAAAGATGCAGGAAGTTAAAGAGCAAAATCCACAACAACTGTCGACTGAGTCAAGAGAAGATAATTTGAACTCCAATAAAGAAGAGTCTCGCAAATATTTCTGACAGCTGAAACTTGAAAGTGGCGCAAAAAGTGGGCCACAGCCAAGCCAGCCAGCGTTAGCCACACGCGTTGTAGCATGGGGTTACCCAAATCTAGCACAATCCGAGGAAACTCAAGCACAGAATGTAAATTAAGCAATAAGCAAAAGTCATGTTTCCCCAATCCCTTCCATTACCAACTTATTAAGACATATTCTTAGATCGAGTAGGCGTAGTTGGCTACTTGCTAGCAACTGATTCTTCATGTTACGAAGAATATCAAAAACTTGTAGGCTTACAACTTCTAAGCAAGTGAAGTAGTGACATGGTGAAGTGTCAATTCCAGGAAAGATTCTAACAACATGACATGTAACCAGCTGAAAGTACATGGTAAACACAAGAATCAAGATGATATCAAGACGCAATGCCAACTAATAGATCGCCAACAACTACAATCCTTGACTTTATAAAGAGGCTATAAAAAGGCAGTGAAGAAGAAATTCCATAGTTAAGGTATATGAAAATGTTAATTAGTAACAAATTAACACAAACAAAAATTACCAGCACTTCCTGAAATGTTAATTTGAACACAAAGTATAACGTAAAGGTTCCTTAATTGCTGCAAAGGGAAAAGCGAGTGCGACCAAAATGTCAAAAGAATTATAAGTTGCAAGCTAAAAAAAACAGAAATTTGCTTACATGACCAGGATCTAGGACCAACAGATTGTACTGTTTCCGTCCATTTTTCTCATGCTTGACTTGAATACCAATAATGGTCCTTGAATGGCCCTGATGCTGAAAATATAATGGCCTGTTGGAAAAGGTTCACAAATGGATAGAAAGAAGTAAAAATTAAAGGAAGAAAAAAAACAGATGAGCAAACATAGAGGATGGTTACAATTAATACAACGAAGAACTCAAGAATGCCACAACTAATAGTCAAAAGTCAAAACAGTCTCTTACATCTTATTAGTAACAAGAACCCGACGTTGACGTGATTCCTTTGGTTCATACTTAGAAAAGTAATCCCAAACCCAATCAATCAAAGCTTGATAACCCTTTCTATTCTGCGCAGATCCCTCACCAAACTTAGCAAGATCTTCTTTAATGTCAATTTCCCTTCTGACAACAAATTTATCCATAGGTCCACAAGCTCGCCCTACACCATTCTTAACACCCTTACTGTCAAAATCAACTATCCTCGCTCGAAGACCAAAAGAACATAAAACTGCCGCACACTCTGTTGTCCCTATCCATTTACTTGAACCATAAATTTTCCCCTCAAAATATTTTGACCCAACAGTGTCAAAACCCCTTTGCCAAGCAACTTCAAGCCATCTTTGAAGCGAACCAATATCTGGCACATATCCTGAACCTCCAAACAGAACCCCTCTTGCTTCCGGCCTTTCCTTAAGTAAGTGTGAGCTAACCATTTGAATGTTACGCCATCCGCAACCCCATCCCATATCTTCTGATCTAATGCTTTGAAAATGATCAACATAACCTGAAAGTAAACTTGTAGAATTTTCATTTTCCAAGCATTTTTTTAGTAAGTTGACTAATCCTCCTTCAACCTTATAGAAAGTTTCCCTACTCTGTAAGTTAAAAATACAACAAATCTGTTCATCAATATCTTTTCGCTTATCCTTACTACTACTACTATTATTCCTTTGATCCCTGGATGTACTACTTTCTGGAACCCCTTCACATACTGTCTGAGGATTCAAATTCGACCAGAAGCTTCTGTCCTGCAAATCCATCTAAAAATCTCGAATCAACTTTGTCTTGCAGCAAAGTATTAACAACATTTATACAGCAAATTTAGAATTATCTCCTGTTCCTAGTGTTTCTTCTGTTTGAGGAAAGGGGAAGGGGACAATGGCCATCCAATATTCAAGCAAACTACCTCAATTAAGTTCATGCAATCATGAGACCAGGAGCAATGGGGCATAGATTTGGATAAGTTTTTGTAACATAGACGGATTTACAACTACCTACTGAAGTTCAAGTCTACCTTAATAAAATTTCTAAGTTCCTTCAACACATCATCATGCATTGTAGTAACTTTTCTTGTCTCCATCCGCGGCTCCTAGTCACTAGGTACAATTCAAATTTAAAGCCATACTATAACGAATTCTCGGACAAAAAGAGCATAGTTGTAAGAGGCCTACCCTGAGATCATTGTGTTGTATCATAGCAATCAAAATTTTCAACCCAGCAAAAAGAAACAAAACAGCCCAAAAGTTCCATGCCCAATGTTACAAAATCAACCCCCTCCTACCAATTCTTAACAAACATGTTCATGAAGGCAATCATACACAGTCGAATTCGTACCAAATTTGTAGAAAATCAACTACACTTTATGTTGCTCTATTAAATTCATATGAAAACAAATAACATATCTAGCACATAAAACAACCCAATTGATTAAAGTTCATATACAAAAAAAAATACCCACAAATTGAGGTGGGCTTGGTGGGGCAAGTGCAATTTGCTGAGCTAATTCCATATCCTTGCTGAACTCATCATCCTCAAAGTGATTGTTCACATGCCTGCACCATAATTCTCACTTCAATATTCAATAATTTCATTCTTTTGCAAATTTTGGAAAATACAATTCAATTCAATAATATACATTCAAAGTTTAGAACTTTATAGCTTATATATTAACACCCAAAAAAAAATGTTATATACTTCATAAAATCATAGTATAGTCATGAGTAATACCTTTCAATTTCATGGATTGATATCAGATTTTGGCAGATGGGACAGCAAGAATCATTCATTTTTGTTGTATTTGATTCTTCTTCTGGTTATAGAAACATGGGTGCAATGCAAATTAAGTTTTCTGATGAAATATCTTGAAATTGAAGAGCTTGTTTTTGAGTGATGCAAACTGAAGTGGAAATTACGAATTATGATTATGAAGCACAACAGGAGAAAAGGCCGAGGGGTTTCTATTTTTTGAACGGAGGGTGCACTATTTGAACTTTTGGAAGGGACTAGGGAGGTTTGCAAGATAATTATCTAGGAACTAGTTATTATTAGGCCCGCCCTATGTTTTGGGGAAGAAAAAATTTCATTTATTAATAGGATACTGTGTGATAATAACACTAAGGTTATGTTTAGTTCACCTAAATTTTTTTGATTTGAACTTATCTGATATGATCGAAACTTATCTTTTCTAATCTGATCTGATCTGAACTGATCGGATCTGATTTACAATATCCGATTTACAAGATCTTACCTTTTAGATTTTTCTCAATATATACGAAAAAATATAGTCATGTGGGTCTTGTTTGATTCGTCTCAATGAGTACTTTATTAATATTCAATTATTATAATTTTTACTAATATGTAATGAAAGATATTTAATACTAATAATGATTTTTAAATATAAGCATGATCTGAACTGATCTGATCTGAACTTATTTTTTCTGATCTGATCTGATTAGATCTGAAATAAGCAAAAATAAGGTGAACTGAACATAGCCTAAATATAACTTAGTATGGTGGTTAAGACTTTAGTATATGTATTTGATGTCTCGGGAGAGCGCCACGTGGCACAGTTTCTTGTTTATGCACACTTTTTAATATATTTATATAGATATTTGTCAAAAACAATTTTTTAGAATCCGGTAGAAGAATAACCTTTTACAAAGAACTGGTTATTAAGTTCACCTCGGGTAAGAAAAAGTTTCATTGACTAATATTGTACTTTAAAATGATAACACTAAATACAACTTGGTTTAATGGTTAAAACTTTAGTATATGAACGCTTTTAAATATATTTACTAGTATTTTGACCCCTGCAACGCCTCGGGTTAGTTACAAATTTATAGTATTATATATAAATTTCGTAATTAATTTTATTAGTTTTTTGTAATATTTTATCTAGTGAGAAAATGGAAACTAAACATTATGGCATGTGAGTTGTTTAAAAAAAACTTGTAAGGAGTTGGGGATTAAAATAACAATTTCAATAGAATTAGGGTAAAAGAATGTTCTTACTTGATAAAAGTGTTAGAGATCAAAAAGTTAATCTATGTCTTTATAATTATAAGACTTTATTATGTTTTCCTTTGAAATATTAAGCATTAGAATTCTAGTATGGATAGTAGTTAACACTCACATTTTCTTTCAAAGGTCTTGTATTCGAATCCTAAAAACTACAACCATACAGGCCTTGTGACCCATTTAGAAATGGGGTTGAAACTGAAGAGATGTAGGTCACATACCCTGCACACATTTGGTTTAATGAGTCAATGCAGAATATACTTTAGTCATACAGAAATATGGGTCAAGGTTGTTCCTTGTAAAATTTTTCTTTCAATGTCTTCTTTTGCCAATTTTTTTTTATAAAAAGGTTGTTTCTTGCAAAAACCTATATTTTAGAAAGTTTATTTAAATTGTTTACCCATCTATTACACAAGTCTACAATATACTCATATTAAAGCATAAATCATAAACGATACATATCACTCTATAATTAAAAACCTTTCTATCTAAACCACATACTTACTCCATTCTGAAATAAGTGAAATACTTCTCTCAAAAAGATATCACGCAAACGAAATAAGTGCTTTACTTATTTCGTAATGGAGGACGTATAAGATATCATAGGAATATGATATTTTATATTAAAAAGAACACTATTTTTTAGATAATAATCTTAAATTGATAAACTGAATTTATGATAATTTAATTATATATCTCTATTATATAAGTGAAGGGAGGGAGGAAGATAGTGTCTCCTTATAAAAAAAATCTGATATATCCTTAATGAATTTAAAAACCTGCCAAAATAGTTAAAATACTGGTAGCAAACACCTCATAATCAAGTAGGATGCATGAAAATCATCAAACTTATCAAAAGTACATCAAATGCTCTAGGAAGAATTTGAGTAAACCCTTCACTGTCGTAGTGTATGTGTATGGCATTGTATTATTAATTCAAATTTATGACAACTTATTTGAATTTATCAAAATATATTAGATCTGAAAATTATTTTTTAAAGGTAAAGAGCAACATACCTAGCATCACTTTCACTATATTTTTAATTTTGGAAATTAAATACTCATATAATACTCAAATAGTGGAAATCTCATTAGATAATACGGGGATACAAGAATGAGATACTTATAGGGAATTAATAAGGTGCGTTTTCTTTGCATTAAGAAAATAAGTTTTAGTTTTCATAAATTCCAATAGATTCAAATCAAAAGTGACACATTGACCTCATAAACTAAATTTCAATAAGTTCACATAGACTCTAATTAATTGAAGATCTAGACTCTGGAGCAAATTCAATCTTATAAACTTTAGATCTAAACACCTTTTAGACAATATTTAGATGTATTTTTTCGCCTTAAAAAAATAAGTTTCTAATTTTGATGATTTCAATTAATAAGTTCAGATAGGTTCTAACACCTTATAAAATGAACTTAAATAAGTTCACATTAGTTTAGTTAAGTTCTAATAAGTTATGCTCAGATAATTTCAATAAAATTATGGTGAAAAGAATCAATCCTTGATTTTGGTCATATCACCTTAACCCAGCCCAAAGACAAGGACGGAATCAGAAAAATACTTTGAATGAGACCAAAAATATAATTTATTTTTCTAAGTGAAACTATTGGGTCAGACCGTCTGACCTAATAGTTTCCGTCAGACGGGGCTGACCCAAATAAAAAACCGCGCTTCCAAGACCTCCACACACCACCGTGAGGACGACAAAACCGTCTCAAAGAAGCTATGTGCGACACCATATCTGAACTTGCTTCGGGTATTCTTCCTGACAATGGATGGCCTGAACTTCTTCCTTTTATGTTCCAGTGTGTTTCATCTCATTCCTCCAAGTTGCAAGAGTCTGCTTTTTTCATATTTGCTCAGTTGTCTCAGTTCATCTGCGATACTTTGGTGCCTTATATTAAGGAACTTCATCAAGTGTTCTTCAATTGCCTCACCAATTCTCCTTCTTTTGATATTCGAATCGCCGCTTTGAATGTTGTAATTAACTTCATCCAGTGTCTTGAAACCTCCGCTGATAGGGATAGGTTTCAGGACTTATTGTCTGCCATGATGAAGACCTTGACTGAGGTTAGAAGTTTTCTTCATGAATTTCTTAATTTCAGTCTTCATTCTTTTCCTATTTTCCATTTTCAGTTGGACTTTGTTTTGTTTCAGTTGGACTTTGTTTTGTTTCAGTTGGACTTTTTTTTGTTTCAGTTGGACTTTGTTTTGTTTCAGTTGGACTTTGTTTTGTTTCAGTTGGACTTTGTTTCGTAATATGTATACCAACTGAAACAAATAATGGACCAACTGAAACAAAAAATGGACCAACTGAAAGAAATAATGGGCCAACTGAAAGAAATAATGGACTAACTGAAAAAAATGAAGACTACCTGAAAAAAAAAATGAAGACTACCTGAAAAAAATTGAAGACTACCTGAAACTCAAGTGAAGTGGTCCGACGGGCTGATTGTGTCGGACTCGTCAGACACAATACGAACTCTTTTTCTAAAGGGGAGCCAACTAGAAAATTAACCTATTATATTCGAAAATGTACATTTTCGACCTTACTATTTTACGAAAACTCAAAAGTTGGTCGGGAATGCGGCTCCTACTCGGCTACCCGCCCTTATGGTGTTCCGCCACTAGTAAAAAAGAAGCAAACCAACAAATACGAATGTCAACGAATCAAGTTCGGATATGATAAAGCTTCACCCACATCTATCACCCGCCTCCATTCGCTCCATTGCATCACTCTCTTAATCCACCACTAGCCTCATATGCACGCGATGCGTGCGTTAATTTGAAAATTTGTTATTCTATTAGATACTCCATTCGTACTTTATTTATGATTAAACTTAAATGTGAAAAATTCAACAGTTAGATGAATTTAGATATATTAATTCGCTAATGTAAAAAAATAAAAAGGTTGTGAGTGATTGTTAACATTAATTTTCTGTGAATGAATATTGAACAGAAAGAACAAAAATAATGAGTTGGTTTAACTGGATTAAAGGGTATCAAAGGTAGTGAATGTTCAGACTTTTCATGTGCACGTTATGTATGCCATCTTTTTTTATAAGGTATAATAATTTTGTCCATTTAATTTTTGATTGAAGTATTTGATGCATATACCATTTTAAACTTGTTTTAAATGGCAAGTTGGAATGAGAATTTTTAAATGATTTGCTTTTGTAATGTTTTTCATTCCATTAATTAGATCATTAAGGGTATTTTAGTCACTTCAAAAAAGGACACCACACCTCCTCCCTTGGCTTATATAATAGAGATTCATATCCTCATATTCGGATCAAACCGGGTGGATCCTACCTACAAAGGAAATGAGGAATCAAATACGTTGGGCGCTTCTTCAATTTTCAAAGACAAGATAATCACGTCAAAAATCAACGCTTCAAAATCCTCCAATCATACATCTTTTATACCTCATTCTCAATTCTTAATTCTCATTTCACATCTTTCCACAGATCAAACTATGCGATGACTTCACTGGTATGGAGATTAGCGAACAACCCTTTTGATTAATTACCCACAAAACATTCAGTTCATAAATTCAACTTATGTAAAATCATAACATAAAGTTTTAAAAAAAGCCCTCCTTTCAGTTTCCTTTGCTTCTCTTACCCTCTAATTTCTATATCCACTTCACGCAATCACTTCTATAATTTCACGTCTTCTCTCTCCTCTTAAAACTTCTGTAAGTTCTTTCATTGTTATTTCTTTGTTGATTTGAGTTTGATTTTGAAGGAATTTGATCTCATTACTGTTTTTTTTGGTTATTGAGTTGAATTTAGCTTTACCCATTTTTTTTGTTTATCTGAAGTTTTATTTTTGTTGTTGTTGTTGTTGAAATTTGGTTGATCAGGGTTTTGAATGTCTTAGTCAACTGATTATGCATCTTCATGTGAAGATTGATCATACCCATCTCGAAATTTTGGTGAAATTTCTTGATTTACTTCTGTAAGTTTTCTGGATTGGAATGGAATATTGCTATCTGATGTTAATACTACTGGTATAGTATTTGTTACTTTGAGTAATCAATATATCCCACCTTATTTTTTGGTTGAATTGTGATTCTGGGTGTGCTTTTGATCTACCCTTTTATGGAAAAACTGAGGTTCCAAGTGCATTTTGGTTTGAGCTTGATGATCAGAAACTCGAAATATCCTGGTGAATATCGTTGAATTCGATTGCTTAGGTTGTAGTGCTTGGTGCTTTGTTGCTGTGGTTGGATTCATTGAGTGTGAAGGGTGGAGTAGTGCATTGTGTTACACCTGAAATGACCCTTGTAAATTGAGGAAATCATGGATTTTCAAGTGAGTTCTTCATCTGAGTATGGAAGATTCGAGCAGATCATCGCGCAGTTTCTCCTTAAAGCCTTGCATATAATTCTGGAATCAAGGATTCCATCGCTAAAACTCCAAGATCATAGTGGAGACCTGTTGTCCAATTCAAAGGCAAAAAAGACTGATAAATGGTTCAATTTAGCGCTAGGGGACAGACCTGCGGCTCTAGAAAAGCTGCAGTTTTGGCACAGGAATTTGATGGATCCAATGGTGATTGATGTAATAGTCATTCGTCGAGGACTGGATGACTCATCTGGTAATGATTTATACTATGAACAGATTTTTGAGGGGGGAGCTGTTGAAACAGTTATCGAGAGATGGGTAGTCCAGTATGAAAATCATAAGATGATGCCTGTACAAACTAGTGACATTTCTTTATTGTATAAGAAAATGTACCAGAAATCAATCATACTTTTCCGCTCTCTTTGCTCAATGATGAGGCATTTACCTGCTTATAAGATATTTAGGCAACTTAGTTCCTTGAGTCAACCTTCTGACATTGATATTATATATAAGGTTTCTTCGTTCAGTAATCCCTTCTCTAGGGAAGATGAGCAAATGATGAAGCAATATACTTTTAACCCAGTGGAAGCTGTAAATGGTAGACTCTGTGTTTCTGTAACTTATAGATCAAATCTGTCAGAATTTAGTATTAAAAATTCAACAACATTTCCTCCTGTAATTATTGCTGATTATGTTGGTAGTCCTGCTCTTGATCCCATGAGAGCCTTCCCGTCCGTTGAGAAAGTATCTCATTCAATCTCATTCTCATTAAGTGGAAGTAGAAATGCATGTTCAACTTCAAGTCAACGTCCTCATAGCTGGTCTAGCGGCATCAATTTTGCTGCTGCACACATGCAAAATTATCCCCTTAGTGGATCTCCACCTGCACATCGTTCTTCACTTGTACCAAATGATAATCCATCTCTGCCGACATATCTCCAAGGCCAAAGAGTTGAGAATTATAGGATGCTTGGTGGACGTCAAAAAATTAACAGCTATGATGAGTCTCTTTCACCTCCATTCTCTCCATCTTCATCTCCATCTCCCCCAGCATACCTCCCTAAACATAATTCTAGCCAGTCTCGACTTCGGCCAGAGTCAGCACCTGTGACCATTCCGCATCCCATGTTGAACAGAAGTCCTAGATACCTTTCTCCAAATCTATCTGATCCGAGTAGACAGTCCCTCCCTCCGTTGTCTCCAAGGAGTACAAAACCAGAACCTTCCCCACATGGGTCTCCATCTCCCTCTGGAAACAGGTTGTCCAGAAAATTAGATGCATCACGGTCTGGAGAGTTGTATTCTGGGATGACAAATCTCTCTTTTGGTTCAAAGGTAATACTTATACTCCTCATATTTTGTCAAGACAAGAATTCAACTTTTACAAAGTTTCAAATGTGTACACTTCATATGCTCTGCTTTGACATCAAATGCATTTGTCATCAGGTATCTAGAGATACCAAAGAGGAATCTGGGCGTTTCTCTTTGTTATCTTCTAGTAGCTCACCACATAAAGCATATTCAAGAAGCTCAAGTAGGTTATCGTTCCAGGATGAGTTGGGTGTATTTGATTTCTCTTGTCCATTTGATGTCGATGATGTGGATACATCAGATTCCCAAGCTAGGTACTTTTCTCTATCTCTGTTGCCATGGTGTCTTGCTATAAGTGTGACACATCCACTCCTAACATCCTAATTGAAGTTATTATCATGTGGATGTATTTGTAATATTGTTCAGTTTCATGTCACTCTTTGACTAAAGATAAGGTTGTGTATATCTGAAGATTCCCAAACTGTGCCAGCACTATTACATTTAGGTTGTCCGTTGTTGTCATCATCATCATTGTTGTTATATTATCTATTTCATGTGAGTGAGTTGCTTACGGATATGTTCAAAATTTAAATAGTGAAACTCCATTATCCTCTGCTTTATGTATGATAAATCTTGTGTGAAACCACCACAGGGTTTTCATCTTCTCTTAATTATGGAATTCCTGAAAATAGATACTTGGGTCCTCCAAGCCCTTCTACTGCAAGAAAACAACAATGGAATCCTTATGGTTTAAGACTGAGGAAAGCCATTTGGTTAAGCGACCCCTTATTGGATCTGGTAGACTGGTACTGTGAATACCATGAACATGATAACTGTTATCAATACCATCATATTTCTCTAATTGAGGAGAGTGAGTAGCCTGATCTGTATAGGGTTAACTGATATATTTTCCCCCTAAATGGATCTCTATTGATCCTGAGCTTGTACTATAAACATTTTATATTCTCCAGCCGCCTGCTCTCCAATCTCAGTGATGGCTCCATTTGAAATTGATGTCTGTGAGACACAAATTGCCTTTAATATTATGCCCTCAAACTTCTGATTCTAGATATATCTAGCTGTTATTATTCTATGCCAGACCACATACCCTTTATTAACTGTGATCTGCCTTAATAATCTAACCCAAACACATTTGAGGCTCTAAGTTAGCTCTGCAAGTCTACAATGGCACTCTTTGACTATAGCTATACTAGAGTGTACAATATTGGGAGAAAAGGACGAGTGGATGTTAATTCCTCAAATATCTGCGGGTTTAATCCTCTCCAAATGAACCATGAAATTGCCAAGAGAATCATCTTATCTTTCACAATTCAGTACACAAGCATAATTTCATCTTTGATTTCTAGGAAACTAGAATATCTTAGACGGAATGAAGAATTGAGGATGTTCCCAGTTAAAGCCAGTTAAGGGTAAAGAAAAGTGCCAAAGAAAAGAATAAGACAAAGGAAAAGAAGATGATTCAGATTTTTCTTCTTTGAGGTAAGAACTTCCTCGATTACGGCCACCCAAACAAAATAGCAAGTCTTAGAAGTAGCTTTGTCTTCCTAATATTAAAATGACTAAATCCATGGCCAATTCTCTTTTAATGGAAGATGTAGAAGCTCTTAACAGAATAGGATCCACTGACTTGTTAAATGATTCTTTCTCTAGAGGTTGGTTGTGCTGTGCCTGAAGTTATTACGTTCTAAACCGATGAGTTTCTTTTTACGAATTGTTACTGTAGTGCTTTAGCCTTTATGTAAGATAATGTTAGTTCCAGGGCCTCTTTTTTTTATTATTATTATTTATTTTATTTTTTTAATCTTAGCTTTTCCAAGAAACCCATTCGATTGTGACTTAAAATTTTCTCTGAGAGAGTTTGCCTGGTCTAAACATTTTTTCATAGCTGATGATCAAGGTGCAAGGTCTGTAAGATATACTGCTTCTGCATTCTCCTTGTGAGTGGCAGACTTGGACTGTTTTCCAGTGATTTTGCTATGAATCAACATAGCTTAGACACCAATAAATGCATAAATTGAGGAAGAAGAGAAGATTTGATTGATAAACTGAAAATTACAGAAATAAAAGATAGATTGCCAAGTATTCGAGTGACTTGACACACTCCCAAATGAACTCTTAAAAGCTCCCTAATATTCTCAACAATTTTCAACATACTATTCTCTCTCTAATTATTCCTATATATAGAGTAATTTTCTTGACATAACTACCTAGCTTATTCCCCAAGCTACTCATTAAGATAAAACCTAAACTACCCTTCCCCTAAAATACCAGTTCATAGCAGATTTCAGATAAGTTTCAGTTAGAACTCAATATGGAGTTGGGAAAATTAATCATTCACAATTTTGGAGCATCAAATTCATGTATTGAGTGTCAACTCCCTGTTGTTTTTTTTAATAAACAAAGCACTATCAAACTTGGACTGGTCCGCAAACCAGGGTTGGAGAAGTGGAATCATGCAATTTAGTTGGCAGGGGGGGGGGGGAGGGGGATGCTTTGCTACAGACAGTTTCTTGAACGTGTTGTGGCTCTTAAATGGAATTTCCATTGTGCTGTTACAAAGTTGGAAGGTGAGTCATGTATGCCACAGGTCGGTCCTGCAAGCCTGCAAAACAAGGATAATAACTCTTTTGGTTACGTCATCTCCCCATCTGATGCTTAAGTAAGTAGTGTCTGGTGAGAAACAATAAATTTTGGGGATGGAAAGTAGATGGAAAGGAGAGCTAGTCACTGACGAAATCTATAGTTCACTGATTTATACCTTTCTTCAGGAGTTAGTGCTCCTAAAATGACCTAATGCTGGCTTCCAGTTCGCTGATTACTCTAGATACGACAAGTGTCTTGATACGGTTGTAACCATCTGATATTCTTGCTTTGATAAGATCAATTGGGCTTTTTATAAGGCCATTCGTTGTGATTAATACCCATAATGAAAGAGCACTTTTTAGCACTGAGGGACACTTGGCTTCTCTTCGCAGCTTCATGTGTCAATCATCCAACTTTGCCACATCACATTGTTGCATGAAAATGCAGTCACGACAAAACTCCCCAGCACCTATTTCAATAGGTTCTGTTCTCTTGCGGGGCAAGGGTGCTTGAAACCGGGAATAGTTGGATAGGCATCCTACAAAGATCTTTTTGTTAGAAATAAGAGCTCGAAGAGAATAAGAGTGATGGTTTTATTCTAAGGGACCCTGCTGCTCAAGAGTTTGTAGATTAGGCCCTGTGCCGCTGACTTGGTTCATGTATGTCTACGTGAAGGGTCACTGCTGGTCCAGAGCTCCTCATTCTGACATAGAGTGAGTGTTCATAACCATGCCTAATTGTAGGGCAGCCATATGCAATTTGACTCTTAATACTTAAATACCTTGAGATTATAGTGTTGGAAGTTGCTTTAGCTTGAAGTTAAAAGGCATTTGCTAAAACAAGTTTTATTAGGCATGTGAATCTAACAGCAACAACTTTCTTGCCACTTGCAGTTTCTTCTATGATCTTTCAGTTCCTAGAATTACAAGTAATGCATCTAACTGTGATATGTGCTATTCTTCAGTGTTTAAATGCCATGCTTCTTGTGTTTGTTGTTACAGTAACAGTCTTGACGCAAAGAAAGGACCGGAATTCAATTCTGCACTCTCATTGGGCCGGAAATCTCAAGATGCTGCTGTTGGTGCTCTTGTTCATATGCTCAGGACGGCCCCACCGTTGCGTCAAGATTCAAGCTGCTATTCATCACGCTCTCAGAGCGTCACACAACAAGAGGGTAATTTTGGAACTGCTTCTGGGTTTTTTATGACACGGAGGGCATCAGATGCTCTCGAAGAACTGAAGAGTTACAGGGAGATGAAAGAACTTCTTCTCTCTAAGAGTGGAAATCGAGTGGTTAACAGGGAAGACGTTCAAGCTAGGCCCTTGGATATCAAAGGGAGGAAACTATAGAACTAATGTCAACAACTTTGGTATGTATATGGCTTGTTGATGCTCACTGCAATAGTTACAAGAGTGAAGATGTTGGAAAAACTAACGTTACTTGTACATAGATGAGACTTCAATTGTGTATTCTTCTTTGCCTGAGTTTAGCTGCTTACAATCCAGGTGCATTGCTTCACATTCTGTTTCTAAACCTATTTGGCTGGCATTCTTGTCAAATTTCTTATCTATCACATGCTCAACAGTGAACATTGATGTACATTCGAATATCTAGATTTGACTTTTGAGGAATTATACTCATTTCATCTGAGACTAGTGATCATATTACAACGAAACCTTTTTCTTAAGTTTTTCATCGTAATTTTGCTAAAAGACCCTTCTCATAGATGCTTACTCGGCTACTCGCTATTTCTGTCATTACAATTAAGTACGGGTATGTTTAAAAGTTCAATTATTATCTAATTCTATGTTTATTAATAAAAAAGTTTTGAATATTGACAATAGTATATGTCAATATTCATTCAATATATACCTAATCAGCTACTTGCCATCTCTGTCACTACAATTAAGTACGAGATGTTTAAAAGTTCAATTATTATCTAATTCTATGTTTGGTAATAAAAAAATTCTGAATATCTCTATAATACAAGCCAAGGGGAGCTATGGTATCTCCCCAATGAAATGTCGTTTTAATCCTTAGCTAAATAGGAGTATATATAGTTAGTTGGATATTTAGATTTTGTACAATTATATCATTTCCTAATTTAAAGATAGTTCAAAAATTCCAAATAAATTAAATAAGCATTAACAAAGTAACTTGACATAATAAGAAAAATGGTTACTCGATAAAAAAAATTACAAATTAAATTTGACTACAAAACTTTACATCTAAATGTTTATCTCAATTTCTAAAAACTTTATAGCTTACAGTAATTTGTATAGCAATAATTATAAATCACAATTCTATAATTATATTTTAAAAAAATTTACCAAGAATAGACACAAACAATCGACGCATGCATCACGTGCACAGAAAACTAGTTGACAATATTATATGTCAATATTCATTCAATATATACCTAATCAGCTACTTCCATCTCTGTCATTACAATTAAGTACGGATATGTTTGAAAGTTCAATTATTATCTAATTTTATATTTGATAAAATAAAAAATTTCTGAATATTGACAATAGTATATGTTTATATTCATTCAACATCTAAAATTAGCTTATTTAAAGACTTCCCCCACAAAAAAAAAAACACGATAATAGGTATTTCAGTTGAATTGAATTTAACAAATTTAAGAAATTCCAACATGTTCTCGATTGAATTGTACACATAAAATTTTCAACATTTAAAATTCAGCAACTCTGACATTTGAGGCCATATAACATAATATGACCCCCCAAAAAACGCAAACAATTCGTTGACAAAAAGGTTAGCTACTACGTCAACAAAATCTCATTAAAATTTGTGGATACAATGAACCTAGACATTTTAAAGGACACTTACTATAAATAGAGATAACTCATTAACTTATTTCTCCTGTGCCAAAAAAATTGTACGAAAATTTTCAACCAAAAAAAAAGTTGCACTTTCTTCCCAAAAAAGAAACCTACTTTAATTTCTAACATAATCTTAACTAGTTTTGTTTCATAAATTATGGCACACTCAAGTGATTATCAAGAAAATTATGATCTTAAGAAATGTAACGAAGAATTAGAAAGGAAATTAAGGGAAAGTCAAGTAAGAGAAAAAAAGATAAGGGAAGAGTTATATAGAGCATTGGAGAGGGCTAGAGTTGCAGAAGAAGGAGAAGAGATGCTTTGTTCTCAATTAGGAGAGCTTGAAGCTGAGGCTGTTGATCAAGCTCGCGATTTTCGAGCTCGAATGTTAGCTTTAATGGAGGAACTCTCCAAAGCACAGAAGTTACTTCAAGTTCATTCTATACCTATACCATATATTAAGGAGTGGTAGGTTTGAATGTGTGATTTGAGTTAGTAATACTTTTTTCGTTCTGAAATAAATGAAACGCTTTTTTTTTATTTTTTTATGTGAGTGCGTTTTTAGAGAAGTATTTTATTTGTATAAGAACAGAAAAGTATAATGTTTATGTAAATAGCTTTTTTTTTGCACCGGCTTACAAATTATTAATGGTGTTTTTTATATGGACTATATATTTGGATTGAAGTTTGATGTATCATGTGGTATACATAATGATTGAATAACTTGAGAGTAGGTGATGATTTTCATTTTTTTTCATTTCCCTTTTATGTAACTCCTTGTATAATATGGTGTGTTTCATGGTGGAATTTTGTTTGATTTTTGTGTATGTCTCTATTGCTTTAATTGAGAGAGTTTTTGGTTATAAAAAAGAAAGAAAAGAAAAATGTGTATTCTTAGTTACCTCTTGCTCTCTTCAATTCTTTTTTTTTTTCTTCTATTTAAAATTTTGACACTATTTAAAATTAAGTTAATTTTTCTTAATATATAGTTATGGTGGAGTCTTGTATCATATATAGTTATTGGGGATTTTTTTTTAAAAAAGTTTGATATATTAAATAATAATTGAAAATTTGTATTATTACAGAGAATTTGTATTATTCTAGTTAAAAAAATCTAAGATAATTTTTAGTCCCTCTTATTTGTATATCATACTATTAATGTCTTTAAAAAATATCTATTGCCTGCCACTTGCAATTAGAACAACTTTGCCGTTTGAATTGAGTAAAGGTGCTTATGACCGAATCAACTATCATTGCAATTTGACATTTTTTATATCAAGATAAGCTTGGTGTAGTGCATTAGTGGTAAGAAAAGAACCTTCCAACTTTAAAGTTAAGGGTTCGATCCTCATTAGGGGTTGGGAAAGAATATTCCTTTATCATTTCCCCAATCTTAAAGTGTCTATTCGCAAACTTAAATCGGATTAACTTGCGAAAGGTACCAACTTGGTAGAGTTCTTTATCTTACCATGAGGTCCAATGAAGCTAAAAAAATCGACAATTTTTAGTTTTATCTGAACTTGATTTTTAGTAGAGTGAACCAAGCATTACCGAATCACATCATTCTTTCAATTGAATATAATTTCCGATACGTCTAATATCATGCACTATTTCAATGCTCCCCTTGACATTTGACAACGACTTCCTCTCATCCATGTCTATATCTAATTCTTATCTAACTTTTCTTAATACTAGACCACTAAAATTATAAGAGCATCTCGAGGGACTAAAATAGGTCCTAGCTTGCAAATATTAAAGAGTTGGAACTAATCGGCTAGTAGCTTGGTTGTTGCAGCGTGAAAAGATGATTGTTGCTTGGGAATTAAGTCAAGTAGCTGCACAAAGTTACTTATTTTGTTTTACTTTTTGTGGGCCCTACTTTCACTTTTCACTTTTCACTTTCACTTTTCATTTCACTTTCTATGTATAAATGCAATTGTTTGATATGGTGATGACATGCGAGACCTACAAAAACTACAGGTGGTTGTAATTTTCTATTGAGAGATGTTGTAACATGGGAATGTTGTAGTTTGGAAATCTGATGTAGCACACAAAGCTACAAGTGGTTGCTAAGCATTCTAAGCTTATGCATTGCATCTGCAGCATGAAAAAATTTACCATCAAATAGAAATGAAGGGAGTATAGGTTTGAATTTATGTAAGTAATTAGGCTTGAAAATATGTACAATCAATAATAATGTTTTACTTAGGACTCGTTTCGTTGAAATTGTGAAGTATAACTTTTCATGAATCTGAATTGTACATGAAATTTTATTTTCGAGGAAGTACTTTTTTTGCTTGGTTGAACATGAAAAACTCTATTTTCCGTGGGAATTTCCACTTACTAAGGAGACCTAGGTAAGTTATTTCCTCCATTTTGTAGGAAATAGAACTTTCTAATAAATTTTGTTTTTCGTATTTTTGCCAACCAAACAACAACACATATATTTACTTCTTAAAAGTTCTAATTTCCTATGCATAATGCATTTGAAAGTTAGCTAACAAAGTATATTGATTGAGTTAATTTGTAGTATATTTAGGGACAAGTTCATTTATCCTAATCAACTAACAAAAAGTCCTCTACTTTTTTTTTGGTAAACAATCAAGGTATCTATCACCGATAGCAGTGAATAATTCCTTCGCTCCGGGTGCTCCACTTAAGGGTAAAGGGCTAGCCAAGAATCTCTTTCCATTTCCAAAAGTTGAGGATCGAACCATCGACCAATTGGTTAAGGGACAAAGTGAGCAACCACTATGCCAAGACCACTTGGTTTCCTCTATTTTTTGTTGCTTTATTTGATTTGATCACATATTTTTATTAATATATTAAAAAAATTGTATTAAGTAAGATATTACTAGATTCATCTCAAAGTATCCGAGTTTATATTCAATGTTTGTTTATGAAAAGCCGATTGAATTATATTAGTGTCTATATTGGTTTCTAATGGAAACTTGAGCAAAGATATTTCCAATCATGATTTAATGCCTACAGCCTAGAGCTGGTTAATATCATAGTAGTAACTAGTATTATGTTAACCAAGTGGTCTTGGTATAGTGGCTGCTCACTTTGTCCCTTAATTAATTGGTTGAGGGTTCGATCCTCAATCGTTGGAAGGAGAAAGAAATTTTTGGCCAGCCATTTACCTTTAAGTAGAGCACCCGGGGAAAAGGGATTAGTCGTTGCTATCGACAGTGGATAAATGGTTGTTTAAAAAAAACTAGTACTCCCTCCGTCTTTTTTTATTTGCTACAAGCACTTTTTCACAAAGACCAAGGAGGGAGTGGGGACCATTGACATAAATGGAATTAACAAAAAAGCAAATAGGTAAATTGTGGGACCTATGTATTATATATGGAAACATTTACAAAATCAAGAAGGGAGTGATGGCAAATTTGTAAATAAAGTGTGGGACCTATGTACTATATATGGAAATATTTGCAAATGTAGCAAATAAATTAAAACACCCCTAAATGGCAAAATGTAGCAAATAAAAAAAGACGGAGGGAGTATTATGTTGAGACAAATGAACACAATAGAGCACTGAGTCACTGACCCTACCATTAGTCCATTACCAAACTTACCATATACAAGACGTCGACACCTCCCGTTTGATGATTTTACTACGCGACATGATATTATTGACTTTGGAAGGCATGTTTTTTGGTAGTAATAATTAAAAGAAATTTAGATACTTTTTATATGATAATAGTAGATATCAATCTCATATCAACAGATAGATGTCAATAACAACTCCTCTTTTATTAATTTTTCGGGTTAAAATAATATATGTCATGACTCATGACCCTATAACAATAATCTTAAAAGAGAAGCCTTAAAAATGATTGGATCTCTCTCACTACCCCCACCTTACCTCTTTTATTTATTTTTTTGTGATGATTCTTTCGTATTAGATTAGCCAAAGTAGATGAATGACTAATACTCTTTCCTCAATACTTTATGGACAATATTCTAGTGTACATCCAAAAGCATTTAACTAAGGATGTCTTGACCTAGTGGTTAAGATTGAGGTGTTGTGAACGATAGGTCACAGGTTCGAATCCCCTTCCCCTTCTTTGTACTTTATACCGCCTTCATGGCTCATATGGATAAAAAAAAACATAATAGGGCCAATAAACAATCACATTGATGAAATTAAAGTAACTTATTTGAGGAAAGATGAAAACAAACTGTGTGCTTTTTTGGTATTATTTAACATAGAAAGTTAAATTTCTTAAAAATTAGAATTTCTTGATTTTGTTTGGTTGACAATTTTATGGGAAGTAGAGATTTCTAAAAAGTTATACTTCTCACAAAATGGAGGAAATTACTTACCTAGAAGGACCTAAGTAAGTGGGAATTCCCATGGGGAATTTTCATTTTCCGTGAATATCCAAACAACATTTAGCAATTCTTAAGAAATACAATTACATAGGAAAATAAAGTTCCAAGGAATTTGCACTTCCTATATGCAACCAAACGAGCACTGAACATCTATAAATTTTATAGTCCTCTCAAATAGGTCCTCATCAAACAGCTTGTTTATTTATCAGCTTTTCTTTATCTTGGCATCTCACGTACAAGACCTCCGAATGTTGTTTCTTTTGTAAAACCTTCATAAGAAATTAAGAACTCATCCCGTCAAACAGACAAAAAAAAATTAGTACAATCTATTATGATTGCACTAATTAATTAACTTTAACTAGATACGACGACATTTCAACTAAATATGATCCAAATTAAATTGATCGACAACACCCTTATTTGTATTTCAGAGTTCATAATTATATCTGCAAAATTAGTATATAATCACAAAAAAGAATTCTATTTCAATATGTAGAAATAATTAAGTGAAGTGACATGGGATAAATAGAATTAAATTCACTCATAATTATTTCAAAACTAAAAGAATTTTATTCCATGAGGTATTGAAATCATGATGAACACATTAATCATATAGATATAGCCATGATGCATGCGGGTTTTAGTTCGTATGCTATTTTTTTTTCTAATTATATTAAATACAATAGTAACATTTAGAAACATCATCTTTGAAAATAATAGGTACCCACTAGATATACATACATCATCCTTTGATATTGATATTTTAGTTGCCTATTGATTTAATCCATCTCCAACTACGGATTTGCAAGATTTTGGCCGTTTAGGTCATAAATGATGTAAGGGGGACAAGTATATTTTTTTTGGAAGTCATGTTCATGGAAAAGTATTTTTTTTCTATTTTCTGTTCTTTTAATTATTAAAAATTTAAAAATATTAAGAGTTATTATTGCGCATTTGCAAATTTGATAATTCAAAGTGGAACAATAAGAAGAAAAAAGGAAATTTTAAAAAATTATGAGTTAAAAAAAACAGATAAATTGATTGAAAGGCATCTAATTTCACATTATTCCACAGCCTAAGAAGTTGGACTTCACCATTGCTATGGCCTATGGGCACTGATTACTACACGCACTATGCGCATAGTGATATGATCTTTTATTCTTGATAGGCCATTGGGAATTATGTGGCTCCACCATATTATCTTGAGTGATAATCAATAATCAATGTATGAATAAATAATTTAGGTATATTTTGTGCAAAGTTATAATTCCAATTTAGTGGATGTCGATTAGTTTAATTGATTGAAGTATGAGGAGGTGATGCCCAATATCTGAAATCAAATCCCGTCTACATCAATTTTTTTGATAATTTTTATTCATTCAAAGCCAAAAGACAAATGAGTACATGATCTTAGGGGTCAGGGTATCAAAGTTCTCATCACATACAATCAATTTTTGACATGAAAATGAGAATAGTTATAACCAAGCAACGAAATCAAAGCCTCGATGTAGCCCTTGTAACGCAAGTGAATCTGCCACGATGTTTGTACTTCTTCCCATATGGTGAATTGAAAGATTGAGGCCTTTGCGATAAGCGGATTTGTTGAAGTTCAAGTTTCACGAATCACGAACCACCATTTGATGATGTACACCACTTGACTGCATTTTGAGAATCTGATTCCACTACAATGGGGTGGGTTTTGAAAGCGTTGTTGTTGAGTGTGATGTGCACTATTCTATGTATTGTTAGCACTTCGCCAGAATTTATCTCCATGTGAGGTACTCGACATGAGAATAGACATAAGAACTTGCATGATTCATCCTCGAGCATTCCACCAATTGTCGTTCTACCAATGGACGAGTCATATGAAGCGTTCACGTTTCGTTGAGGGTGGTTAGAGAGAGGGCGGTCCAATGTATCAATTTCTTTTATTTTATTCGAGTGTGTGTGTGTGGGGTGGGGGGTTTAAATTGATCTTGAAGGCATCTAGGAATTCTTTTTACCTCTTCGGGTGAGAAATGGGAGGAGTCATTCCATGACTTAATCCACAATGAAAGACACAAAAGAATCAAGGTCCTTTAGTTGCTTGCATTTGTTGTTGAATATCCTCGAATTCCTCTCTGGCCAGATGGACCATATTATTACAAAGAAACTCGCTTGCCAGAATTTCTTTGAGAATTTTGATTTTTCGGGGAAGTACCATTGCGCTATGACTGACCCAACTGAAGGGGGACATACCCATGACAAGGACCATAGATCGCACCACCATATCAACCACGAGAAGTGGCAGTGAAGGAGTAGATGTGAGTTGGACTTCATAGCCAAGTTGCAAAAAGTGCAGTGGTTTTCAGATAGAGGGATAATTAAGAGGTTTGAGAGCCTTTCTCTAGTGTTGATCCTTTCCAAACAGGCGAGTCATGTGAATATCTCGATTCTATGTGGGACGAGGTTTTTCCAAATTCTGTAGGAGGCCAATTGAAGAAAGGATACAGTGAATTTCCTTGATTTGTCTGGACACCAAATTATAGAATCATCTGAGAGAGGATTAATAACAACTTTTCGGAGAGGATTTTGTAGGTTTTGCCACTCGCATTCAGCACAATGCCTAAAGGTACGAGTCCAAGTTGGGTGCCAAGTCCAGTCCAAATTGGTCCAGGAGCCCATTGAATGTATCGTCGCTTGGGGAGTTTGTGAGATTAAATACAACCTGTGAAAATACACATTTTTTCAAAGTAGTGTTAGTCAGCCATATATCATGCCAAAGTAGTTACCAAGTAGTACTTGGTCTAGTGGAAAGGATAGCACCCTTCCAACCTCAAGGTTGGGGGTTCAATCCCCACTAGAGGCACTTTGAGGGTAGGGATTCATCTTACCCTTCCCCTTACTCTCAAGTGCCTGACCCATTAAGACTCGAGCGGGGTCCGGGCCACTTCTTCTTACCAATAATAACAAAAATTATCATGCCAAAATAGTGTGTGTTTAGCATCACCAAGAGAGATCCTTGTGCAGGATTTGGCGTGTGAGCACGCAATGAGGTTTGAGAGGATGGAATTGCATATTCCTTTCCAAGGGCCCAACGATTGTAGTTGTATTTAGTTTGGATTATTTGGCGCCACAGTGAATTAGGTTCAAGGAAGAATCGCCACAACCACTTGAAAAGAATCCCCAAATTTCGGTAGAGTAGGTTACTGACATTCCATCTACATCAATTACCTTGTGGCTCCCTCTACACCAAAAAAAAATAAAATTCAAAATTTTACTGCAAACTGTACTTCTTCTTAAACTATGAACTATATAGTATACTATAATAGTACAATGATATAATTTACAATTAGATTATTGATACATGAATTGGGTGATAAACGAGTAATAGATCAAAAACTATTTGTTTATCACCCATAAATCCATAACCAAACCCAAATTTTATCATCCCCTTCATCTATCATCCATCTTTATTTTCATCCATTCCTTACAAATTTTCATTAAGTATTAGATAGAACGATCAACCACTTAATATTTTCATCCCTACCATCAAGTGCTACTTTAACATGGGAGAAAATGAGGCTTACTAGTCCACTATTCAATCATATAAAGACTCAAGATGTAAGGATGAAAATTTGGACCCAATAGAAGTACAAAAATTACAAAACTATATATATTAATAATATTATATTATTATTCCCTTGCTGTGATTGTGAGCCATACAAAGCCAAAGTGATTTTACCACTACAGCACTACTAGTACCCACGTCTATGCTGATCTCAAAAACAATAAACAAAATAAAAATCAGCCAATCCTTTTTTTAAAAACTTTTTAGTAGGGCAAAAACAGCCAATTAAATGGGAGAGACTATTACAAATTTACAAGATACATTGAACCTAGACACCTTTAGTAAGTCCTATAAAAATTGCTGCCATTTCACACCAATTCTTTACACCAAAGCTTCTACACATCTTTTCTATCAATCAAAAACCAACCAAACTACCACTCTCCCTTTTCCTAACTCCTACCTGTTCGGCACTAGCGTTTTAGGTATAATCTCGTAAACTTTTTCATACAGACACGCAAAAAAAAAAAAAAAAACCTCTCCCATTTGTATTACCTTTTTTTTTTGTAACATTACATAAAATGGCTCCAACTATCGCCGTTTATTCATCGGATTTTAACGGTAAATTCTCCGATAAACGAAAAAATAACGTCGGTAACGACGACGTAGAGATGATGAGAAAGAGAAATGAAGAGTTAGAAAGAGAGTTAAAGGAGAGTTTAATTAGGGAAGAGAAAATGAAGGTACAACTTGAAAGAGTATTAGAAAGAGTTAGAGTGGCTGAAGAAGCAGAAGAAAGACTTTGCTTAGAATTAGGAGAACTTGAAGTTGAAGCTGTTGAAAATGCGCTTGAGTATAACGCACGTATTACTGCGTTGATGGATCAGCTTTCTCGTGCTCACATGCTCCTCCAATCTGCTTCAATCTCTCCTTAATTACTTCCAATTGGTGGAAATTTTTTAAGATTTAGTTGGAGAATTTTGTAATCAGTAAATTATTAGTCAATGTAATTTGGCTAATTATTTGAGATAGAATATGAATGAATCAACGTGACTTTTGTATATGTTGTCGAGAATCGAGATGGATTTTTACCGTTGTACTATTAGTCTATAAATATAGTTTGTGGTTAAAATATGTTCTTCAACCTTAACCAAACTCGCTTGGTGGAGATGATGAGGAACTCACCTTATGATCTTCAGGTCACAAGTTCGAACCTCATTATCTCCTTGAACTTAGAAATAGCGATTCGCTTATATCTCCTATTTCAAATGTTGACTTGTACAGGGCTGACCGATTTGTGATAGGTATCGGTCTAGTAGGGTCCTTCTTACTCACGGATATTAATGATGAATGAATTCAAATTTATATAGGCTCTGTTTGGCGTTAGTGTTTGAGATAGCGGCTAGAGGATTGACAAGGTCAAAATGCTACTTAGGAATAAAATAAGTGTATGGTAAGGTAACAATCACATGCGATTATAACAAACAAGTAATAGAAGCTATGAAAACAAAATGAAAGGAGTATTAGCTATCAAGATGTTCAATGACTTCAAAAGACAAGAAGAAACATTAATCCTTGTTTTATCAATTTATTTCCAATCCTCCCCCATCTTATTTTCAGTTTTCCCAATTTTATTTCAGTTCAGTTCTATTCAGTTCAGCTCACAATACTTTTACTGTTGAACCCCATGTATGTTGTACACATGTGAGTTGTCCCACACTGGAAAAAGAGGAGAGAGTACCACAATATAAATTAGAGGAGCTACTCCTACTATTACCAATTGGGTTTAGTATGGAACCTCCTCTAGGCTTGTATGTAGACCAAACTCTCCTCCTCCGTACTAGATTGTCCAAGCCCATTTTCAGTCATATTAAATTTCGATTCAGTTCAATTATTTTATGCCGAGCCGGAGAGAACTTAAAAAACAACTTTTAGTAAGTGGGGAGCAGCCTTTGTTTTTCTTGTCCTCATGGTTAGGAAATTTCCCATATCTAATTTTCGGTAAAGTCAGTGGTAAAATAGGTTGCCTAATTTCATGAAGTACGATATTATTTCAAATTAGTATAAAGTTGCATATGACAATAATAATGTCAAGACGAATTTGCAACAGATGTTCTCATATCACTCACACGAAATCTTTTTTCTTTTTGACAACGCACACGAAATCTTATTGGGTATCTTTTTTTGGTACAAAGAGAGTTGTAAAAGGTATAACTATTGGTGAGAGTCAATCTCAAGTCTTCAATATCATCTTTTAAATATCTTACATGGACCATGTATTTCTAATATCTTACACGAAGTATTAATTTTAGTTTTGTATACATATTATACCCTCAAGATTAATTTTTTTCTCTCAATAGTAATCATTTAAACCTTATTTTTTTGACATAATTTCAGTTCAGTTCACTTCAATCCAGCTTAATTCACTTTAGACCAGTTCAATTTAGCTACTTTCCTTTCATAATTCAGCTTAACTCAGCATAACCAAACAACAAAGCCTTAAATTAAAGGATTATAAATGAGTAATGAGTTAAAAAAATAGTCTTGAATACTACTGTACTTACTAAATAGATTTTGATTTTGGTTAAAATAAAGTATACAAAAACTTTCTTAATAAATACTCCATCCGTTTCAAAATATAAAACATTCACGTTTTACGAAAATTTGTTTTGACCACAAATATCTCTCACAATATTATAAATATAAATTATAAAAATTATACCGTTGAATTCGTTATGAAAAATACAATAATAACATTAATTTTTTAAATTTTTAAATTTTTTATCCACGTAAATTAAGAGTAATTAACGATCAAAATTCAACCTCAAATATCGTGCGTCGTTTATATAATAAAATAGAGAGAGTAGTATTAATGTAATGAGTTAGTTAGAATTCTTAACGTATGAGTTTGAGCTTAATACAAATCAATTGGACGACAAATGAGGAAGCCTCGAAGTAGAGTTGTATTAAGAAAATATTCATCAGCTACAGCTTGATTATTGCTATTGCTGTATTGAACTATTGAATTAGAGCAATCAAAAAGAACAAAGGGGATCCCACCCAAGGAACTTGTAAATGGCGAATTTTAAACCTTCAACCTTAAAGTCACACTATCTGCACCAAGCAAGCTTAGTACCTAAAATTCATATATCTAGTCGTTTTTGCGAGAAAAGGCATGAATTATACCGTAAGCAAGCAACTTCGTTTTTTTACAAAATGTCACTTAGCATTCTTAAGAGCTGAATAATCAACATTAGCACAAAGCAGCCATTTTTTTCTGGACTACTCCTGTAATAGCGTCAAAAACCTAGTTGATCACATTCATGAATAAGAAACCAAAGTAACTACAGTATACTCGTAGTTAAAAACATTCAAGAACAAACAATCTACTTCAAAATGAAATACCCTCTACAGTAAAGGAGTTTATTCCCTCCCTTCTACCAATAAATGGTGTTTCTTTGCCCAGAAAACTAGTCTGACAATAGGATAGGTTCACTACTTTCTTCGCCTCTCTTTAAGCAAGGGATCCCTGCGTAAGTTTAAACCCAGAAAAACAAATATACAAAAGTTAGGATAGGTTCACTCGAAAAATGAATAATATGAATGGAGCACAAGAGGAAACCTTTCAATTTGGTCGAGAATGAGAAGTCTTGGTCCAGGAGGAATGTTTACGTCTTTAAGCGCACTGAAAAGAGCATTCACACGATTTCAAGACATCAGCGTCCATAGACAAGCAAGTGTACATGAATGCAACAAATGGACTAAGTCAGAAGTTCTCAGTCCGCCAATTTCTCATTTACCAAACATTTAATATTGCAAGTTTTACAATTAAGTGAAAAAAGATGAAGATAGAAGATTATACCAACTGAAGTATCACCGAAACTATCACACATTATATATGGAAAATATATACCAACTAGAAGTTGCAACAGCAACTGTTTGGAGTCGATAGGCACTATTCACATACTATCTAAAAATTGAGAATCTGTATCTATCATCAGTTCTGCTTCTTCAGTCCTCTTCTCCTTTATCCTTTCTCCAAATTTTCAAATCTCCCTGCTTCACTATCCTATTTGTCCTCCCTTTTTCCAGCTCACACTCACCCTTGATTTCAACTAACCTTAATCTCATACCAACGAACATCTCATAATTGTACATGAAAGATATGTTATTAGAGTTTTAAATTTTGTGGACTTCTGAATGACCACCTCAGGCAGTCCTCAGAGATACAGAGATGCACTAACAAAAGCACATAATAAGACCCAATATTTCGAAGTTTTCCCACAATATAATCTACATTACTCAAAGCTTTAGTACTAGTGTGGGGTACGGGTACATTTCCCAGTCTACTACAGCAATTTTAGTGAAGTTTTAGTGTTTTCAATCCTATGTCAGGGTATAGGGTCTCCAGCGGAGAACTTGATGTGATGATAGAGTAAGTACTACAGATTGCGTACTTATTCATCCAAATATAACCTACTTTCTACATAAAAGGATATCTAATGTCTACAAACAACTGCCAAACAAAATTTGAATTGAGAGATTACAAGGATGAGCTCTGATACTTGCCTATCAGTTAGCAAAGGCAATGTACGGTCATTTAGCATGCCTTTTTTGAAGTTCTTTTCATAGCTCTGAAGGCCAAGGGTGATCAACATGCTTCTTGTATTTGCATAGAATGGATCATCATCGGGTACCCCTGGTTTAGAGAACTTCTCTCCCAGCTGCATAAATACAAGACAACGTCAACATACAACAAAATCAAGATTATAAATGAAGCGCCGCAGTGCAGGAGTGATTGGACCAATCACTAAAAAAAAAAGCTTGATCAGTTCAACATTTCAAGCAAAGGGGGCCAAAAATATGGCAGTAACCAAGTGATTTAAGCCTCTACTACATTGACTAGTATGACAAACTCAACATATCTTCCCAGCTCATCCAGTATCAACACTTCTATCATTAAGATTTGATGATCGATAGCACATAATCCCAGATGTCTCAATAAATAAATACATAAAGTCTATTCATGACTATACGAGCAGTATAAATAGTTATATACTGCCACTGATATGTGGGAAAAAAAACAGTCCACACAGGTAAGAGATGGAAGATCACAAAAAAAGACATTACAAACCTTGTAGATTCCTCCTTGGGCAAGGGCGAAGAAGGCTCCAGATGAGACCATATTGGGAATTTGGTTTGGACCACCCATTCCGCTAACCAAAGAAAACATGGCTCCAGAACCAAATGCTGCTATCATGCTGCAATTTAGTACATCATGTTAATACATCTATTCACATGGATTTTATAAACAAGAAGCACTGGAAAGAAAGTGACATATAGCACGCCTAGCTCAGAAAATTTTAAAGAAAATCATCCTAGGATGGTTGATGGCCTAACCATAGTATAGAAATTAGATACAAGGCCGTTTTTGCTACGTAAAGGTCATTCTACAAGGGGAATTTTGAACATTGCAAATCTGTGACATGTGAATTTACATCACACCGAACATCCATTATGAATCGTTACCTATACTAATATATTAAAAAGCATTTTAAAGCAATTTTAGTTGTTTCATTCCATGTCATCATTATGCACATTAAAAAAATAGAAAATGCTCCATATAAGATTCGACCACGTGACCTCAAGTTAATATACTAAAGTTCTAAACAATAAGCTATGCAACATTAGATGATATTTTTTAACATGAAAATGTAACCCGGGGAATCACAGGAGCTTAAAATCTAGTTTAACCATATTAGCCGTTATAACCAGTTTCTAAAATCCTTACACATATTGATATAGTTGAATTCATGTATAAGATAAGAGTAGACTCGTATTTTAGTGAACTAGAGATAGTCATAACCTCTGATCTATACACAACATCATAGTATAAGATATTTCCTTGCATATGCATTAAGCTATATTCTAGAGAATATGCTCCAAAACTCTTAAATTCCAAAGATAAAGTGGATTTTTTTTCAATTTGTCATTTCACATCGTGATAATAGTGAAGCTTGTGGTAATGAGATGCCACTCCCACGACATTGCAGCTGCAATTGTGGTCTAAAAAAGAAGTCTATTCATTGAATTAATCTGTTTGCTAAAACATCCCAGGTCAAAGACTTCAACTGAAATATAGAGGCAATGATGCTATTGACTGTCACCAACAAACACAAATTCAATACTAGAAACAATCAAGCAAAATATGAGGGTAGAAAAAAAGTCACACTGCAAGAACTGCACGATTATCTCTAGTCATGGATGAATAGCAAGCCTCTGAAATATACAAGTCAACAAATAAACAAATAAGGCAAGTTTACCTGGACCATACATCCTCCTTCCCTTTCAATCTCTTCAAGACACAAGAGATGCCAACATTGACACCTGTCATGACAGCAAAGTTGCGAGCTTGAACTAATGGCCCCCCTGAAAGAGCCTACAAACAAGCACTGAATATATCAAGACCATCTCCAAGGACACGATGAAAACTCTCTCTATTATTAGTAAATGACTTCTAAAGTTCAGCATAAAAATTATAGAGTGGTTAATTATTGCATTAGTATGCAAATCTGACAAGTAATATTGCATTAGTATATCCAAGTGCATAGGTACCTGAGGTTACATATTATGGAATAAGTTAAGTTAGTTGAACTTATGATATGGAATGAAACGAAGATAATGTTAAAGGTAAGGATTTCATTATGTATATTCAAGACATGGCCATATATTAGAAGGGTAACTCCCGCCAATTTCATTATAATATTAACCTCTAAGGAAGCCTGATGTCTTGTGCTACAAAAAGTGAACTATGAAATAAAATCAAAAGCTTTATTAGCTCAGTAGCTAATCAAGGTGAGAAAGAACAGAACAGAAAATTCAAGAGGTAATTTTTGCAGTCTGCACTCTGCTATATGAGCAACATCAATTATTCAGTAGAAGTTGGAAAGAGCTAAGCTTGGGCACTCCTTCCAAATGAGGCCAAGACTTCGTCTACCAAAATAAGCCAGTACAACTGGTTATATCATCTTCCCCATCACTAAGGCCAATGAAGCTAACCCATTATCTTAGGTCTGAGAAACAAAAGGTCTCAAGTTACGGAAACTAAAACATAAAGTTTATATTCATACAACGGAGCAGAGTTGTCTCAGCCAAATGAGATAATACTTAGCTTTTGCATAAAGGTTTATAGTTCCTTCAAAGCATACAACTGTTCTGACAAAAGTACCACTAGTGCCATATCTTCCATGTACATTCAAAATCAGAACATTTGCCTTTCTAACTGTTAATTCCTATGAAAATCCTTAATGTTTATATTTTCCATAGTCCCTCTACGTCATGAAGTGTAAAATCAAAACAAGACATAACAACTAACAAGTAGCAATGGGCTCAATACATTAGATTACTTATTACTACTAGATTCTGATGATAATTGACAAGAACTCACGGAACACTTCCTAGTCGTCTTTGCCCAACATTCCAAACATCCCATTTTCATGTGATAGAACAATTGGTCCTAAAATTACTCAGATACTTCATACTTAACTTAACACAGAGAGCCTTTGTAGTTTACCCGGCCAAATTATATAATTTCACGACAATGATGCTAAACTAAATAATACAGCAAAAGCAAAACAATCACAATAAGCTAAAAGTTCAAGCCTTAAACCAAATTCCAACAAAAAACAAATCCTAGATGAAATTACCACTATCCAAAGAAAACACTCAAATATAGAAAAACACAAAAAAACCCAGTCTTCCTGAGAACTAGCAATACTAGAACAAGCATAATAAGCACAAAGTTCAAGTCTTGAAAACCCCCCAAAATTCAATCAATATAGTACAAGAATGCCAATATAAATTCTCAAGAATTTCAACCAAAATCTACATAACAAAACTCAATAAACAATATCAAATGATAGCGAAATTCGGCCCCGAAAAAAAAAAGAATTGAATTGAACCTGAGCTTGTTGCATACTAGCAAGAGTTTTAGGGTCAAGGCCAGGAGTAGGAGGAGGCATAGGCATGGCAGAAGGCATGTCCTGAGTAAGAGTACCCATAAGAGCACCAATAAGAGCACCTTGAGTGGCCCCACCTGCTGTAACAACAACAGCTTCAACAGGAAGAGATTGTTTAGAAAGCCAAGATTTAACCTTTATTTCAACTTCTTTGATTTTGGATTGAATTTGGGTAATTGGGTTTTGTTGGATTATAATACCCTTGGGTGATTCTGCCACTATTAAACCTTGCTTTCCCTCTCCCATGGTGGTGAGGGTTTAAGGGTTTTCTGGGGGGTTTTGAGAGAAAGGAAGGGGAAAGAGATGGGAGAAAGAGAAGAGGGGTTTATTGTGGATGGAAATATGGAAATGGATAGATAAAATGAGAATATGAGATTACAATTTACAAGCCTACAACGAGAAGACAAGTTTTTGCCTGTCACTCGTGACTCGTAGAGATGGCAAACGGCTCATACGGGTCACTTTATATTCGGGTCAATTTTGTGTTTTTATCGGGTTCATTCGAATAAGAAGCGTAAGGTCCATGAAATTTCGGAGAGGGGGTGCTGGTTTGGTTAGACTTAGATGGGTTAAGAATTTAACATCGGGTCGAGTTTTAATTGGTTCGGTTTATTCGTGTAAAAATGCTTTTTTTTATGAAAATAAAACACATAAATTAATGTTTTTGAAAAAAATATTTCATTTTAGGGCGGTTCGAGTTATTATTGTCTGATCACTTCAAGTCGACAGATTGGAGTTGGGTTATCTTTGCGTTGATGTCATATTTTTGTTTTCAAGTCAAATCGGGGTATTTCTGGCTTCATTCAATTTCGGGTGAAACACACATGCATCTGGTTGGTGTCAATGGGTACGAATCTAGTTTGCTGGCTATACTCGTGAGTCGTGACTCGACCCAAGCCCCATAGAATTGCAATGAGAATATAACTCGACCTTCCATTCTCTTTTGTTGTTCCTATGTTTCTCATCGAGCATAACTACTGCTAAAATATTTCAAATGAGAAAGATAACAAATATACGAAGTAATTTCTACTTATTTAGTTGTTATAAACCTGTTTATCAATTAAACCTAAAGCAATCTCATGACAACGATACCTAATTCTAAATCGAAATCATTTCTACATTAGTGCATTTAGTCCCTTTTTCTAACACCAAAACAAGTACTCTCTTCAACCCAAATTAAATCCCACTTTGTTTTCTCTCTCCTACTCGCCGACCTGTACCAAAATTATGGAGGGAATTCTGAAGAAATACCAACAGAAATTTAAGAAAGTACGAGAAGAAATGGATAATTGGGAAAACCTTCAATCCCGTTTAATATCTCAGTTCTCCAATGCTTCTTCAATCATTCAAAGACTTCAGGTCTTCATCTTTCTCTTTAAAGTTTCAATCTTTATAACTGAAATTTGATTATTTTGATGGGTAAATTATGTTCAGGTGATTGGAGATAAGAAGAACTATGGTAATTTGAAAGGTGTTGATGGGATTGAAGATGCTGTTTTGCAAAAGCAAATGGAGTCTCTCGAGAACAATTTGCTATCAATGAAGAACACAATGTTAGTTTAATTTGTCTGTTTTTAGCACTTTTTTTGTTTGTTGCTTCATTGTTTGCAATGTAATATCTTTTGCTATCTTATAGTGGTATATGGTAATTAAATTGTGAGTCCATATTTGGGAAAAGAAAGAAGAAAATATGCGAGTTTAATCAGTATTTAAGGTGTATTAGTAGGCTCATTGCTTGCAATGTGACATGTATCTTGCTTTTTAGTAGTGTGTGACAAGAAGACTATGTGAGTTCATTGTTGTGAATTAGAGAAAGAGGGAGAGAGATTAAGTATGTTCAAGGTACTATTAGAACACTGAATTTGTGATTAGGGTTTGATATGGTGTCAATAGTTTTTAAACAAGTTTTACTCTAATCTGCGCTGCAAAATTTGTGTGGTGGGGAATCTTTATGAATATAACTTCATGTGGCTTCTTGAACTTCATACGTTTCTTCGTACTGTTCGACTTTTGCACTATTCGTCTATTAACTTTGAGTATAACTTTTTTATTATGTACAAATAAAAATGCAATTAAGTAAAGATATCAGATTACTCTCAATGTGTATTTCTAGAAATCAATTTTTATAGTTTTTATTGATTGATAATTGAAGATATTAATGGTTAAAGATGTGGTTGACAAGCATGAAAGTCAAACGGTTGCAAGTATTAAGAAACAAAAGAAGTATATAATGATCAGTTTTGCAGAGTGTACTAGCTTACTTCAATTTTAGGTTGTAGATAAGAGAGATATTATATGTTGTGACAATCATTTCTTATTTTTAGATTTTTTGGAGGTTTCTTAGTTTGTTGATTTTCTGTCTTTTTTTTTTCTTTTTTTTTTTGTTAAGGGAGATTAGATGATATGATCATAAAATACATGATCTTGAATGTGTCAGTAACTAATAAAAGTGGGAATTATCTGCAGGGAAGAATTCCATAAGATCGTACTATCACTGGAAAAGATGGTTCGAGACAGTAAACAGCTTCTTGGAGGAGGATCTCGTCAGCCTTCCACTAAACAATTGCAGCAAAGGATGGGAATCAAACCAAGTATTTCAGATTGCTTAGATGGGCTTGTTATCCTGCAGGAGATGCATAAATCTGAGTATGTTCAACTTGGCTTGTCTTGCATGTAATTGTGAGGATGGGCTAGCTTCAAGTTGTTTATTGTAACTTTGTGAGTGAGAAGTGATGCAATGGAGGATTAACTTTTCTCATAGTTTAGGTTTGTCACTAGCTTGCTACCTTCCCTAGACCTTGTGCTATCTGTTGGTTCTTGTTATTCTCTCCTCGTACTGCATTCTTTCCTTTTAATTTTTCTTTGCTGTTTTTCGTGTTTCTTTTAAGGGTTTGGGTGTGGGGGTTGTTATGTTTCTTAATTGAGGTCTATCTCTGGGACAAGGCTGTTTGCCCCGTTTTCTCTTATCCTTCCATAATTAACCAATCCCAAAAGTTAAGATTGTTGTTGTTCTTACATGTTTTTCCTTTTGCTTTGTAGGTACCTTCTTAAAACTTCAGTGATTTCTGCTCTGTTGAATATTGCTTTTAAGGCAAGGTACATTAAGTAAAACAGCGTGTTTGACTGTTTGTTTTTGTATGCAGCATTAGGAAAATATTACCATTTACTAAACTTGAACCTGGAGTACCCTGCGGTTCCTGTCATTTGGTTATTAGTTTATCGTGGCATCACATTCTAAGAGTTTCCTGATTGTTTATTATATTGGGTATATGTTACCCTATCTTTTGGAAACCATACTAACTTAGGGAATTCGTAAGCATCATTTGGGGTATGGAAATGCTGTGTTTGTGATTGTGATTAGCTGTTTGCTATTTTTGTGTTTCAATACTTGTCGCCCTGACTAAGGTTGGTACCATTCAGTTCCAATGATCTGGGAGCTTTGCGTCAGCTTTTGGTTGATCAGCCCAATATTCCGAGAGATGAAGGTAAGCTATCATTGGGATTACTACTGCTGTCAGATAATCTTCATGATCATTGTTGACTATTTTTTCTAGTTCGAGATTCATGTATTACTATATGACAATTGATAAGTAAGTCGAGAGTTCCTATGTTTCGCATTTGATTTTATCTTTGCCTCATAATTCAGTTTTCAATATTGACTGGATCAGTGGAATGACCAAGTATTGTTTAAGCTTTTGGACCCAAACCTTTACTTTCTGACCTTTTTGCTTATAACTTTATCTTATTGCTTTGAGCGCGCATGCTTAAAATTTTATTACAAGGTAACTATTCCCCAAAGTTGAAACTGATCTGGTAGATGCAAGAGAGGTTTGATCTGGAAATGTTTGCGTTAAATACAAAAAGTTGGCTTTAGCGGATGAAGTTGGTTGAAATTGTTGCTCTCCATTTCTTTTCATTTCTCTTTTCTTTTTCTGTCACAGAGGTGATATCATTCTGATAAATTTGATCTTTATGAGTTGCCTGTAGAAAAAAATTTCTTATGCCATCTCTTGTTGTGGATTGCAGTGCAGTTCATCTTTGACATCATATTTGCTGAAAACATATGTTGAAGTGTCTGATTCAAAGCTAGTATATTGTGCGCCTGCCTTCTTGGTGTGACTCGCCGATCATAGCATGACAGAAATCCCCTTCCCGTTGAAGCACATCTGATTAGGCTACCGCTCAGTGTCACATGACCGACAATATTACTTGTGCAGACGTTACATCAGTATCCGAAGTCCTCAAAGTGTCACTGGCGTTTTTCTGTTCTGTTGAGGAAAATCTCTGGAGAACAGAAAACTTTCTATGTATGCAGTATTAAGGCCAAAATCCGTATGTTGTGAATATTTATTATTGCTGTTGTAGCATCATTTTAGGTTGATAAAAAAGGAGAAGCTTTGAACTCACTGGAACATGTCAATGTATTTCTTCCTCATTGGCAAAAAATTTCATTCTTCATTTGAAACAAGTACATGGAGATCAATTAAAATTCAATACAAATTAATCAATTTCATGCATAACAGGGAATACTAATATTACAATGATCAAACAAAGTAAAACTCTAAATAGCTTATTGTTGTATGGAGAACAAAGTGTATATTAACATCACTACCATTACTCTTTGCACCATGCTTTTTGTTAGTAAGGGGAGTAAAGCTAATAAACCCATTACCTGATGTTCTCTACATAACAGTTAGTTGAATAGCCCAACTCTTAGACACAGATCAGCCTGAAAGGCACGACACGATGCCTCGATCCAAGATCCAAGACTAAGGAATTGTGACAATTCCAACATAGCTTGAAGTATTTGAACATGGAGAATCACCATGAGTCGCGACCATAAACGATCTGAAAGAACGCTTGACCATCTTCTCCTTCATACAGATCCGTCTTTCGTTGCCTCTCAGTGGGGCAAAGAGCAGAGGAGATGGCTGTTAGAGTCATCACACTCATGCCCAACATAAAAATTGTTCCAGTGGCTAACAAAACTATTGAAAACATTTCTTATTTTGGATGATTAGATTGCTTTAGGTTGTTAGTTTAATTTTATCTTCCTTACTTTTGTATATCTTTCTCTAACCCTTACTAGCTATATAAAGACCTTTTGCATCTTATGCTACCATTTCTTTGGGTTGTTTTGAGTTTTGATGCTTTCTATATTGCCCTTTTCCTTCATTGATACACCATACTTTTACTTTAGGATAATTTATTTATTCTGTAAGAATAGACTATGAAAAGTACACTCTTTGATACATATTCAACTAAGGGAAATGTTTAAAAAAGAGCAACAATTTTTTTAAATATAAAGGACAAAAATCAAACTTTGTAATATTTGAGCAAAGTACTTCCACGCAATTGCAACTCTTTTTTCCTATCAACTACTTCATTTTGATTTTTGACCATCTCTCCCTATTTTCCTTCTACTCTAGTGTCCAAATTTTAATCATCTACTAATCTATACACTTTGTTCTCATGAAAAAAAAATTCTATTTCTCGTGAAAATTGTTCTATTTTCAATAAGAAAATGTTCTATTTTAATAAATGTTCGTTTTAAATTTATTTTTCAACAGAAAATTATGTTACATTTTCCATGAAAATTGTTTAATTTTCGATAAGCAAATGTTCTATTTTAAATAATGTTCGTTTACATCTTATTTTTCAAGAAAAAAAAGTTCTATTTTCTGTGAAAATATATTCTATGCTTGATGAGCAAATGTTATACTTAAGTAAATGAATTATGGTAATGTACCAATTTAACAATAAAAATGTTCATTTTCGTAACTGAATTATGGTGATATTCCACTTCAACAATAAAATGTTTGTTTTCATAAGTGAACTCTTGTAATTAGACCTGGGCATGGGTCGGGCCGGGCCTGTTCACGAGCTTGGGGAAATGGCGGACCAGGTCCGACTAAAAATTTCCAGATTTTGCCCACGGGCCCCCTGCCCGAGCTCGTGCCTCCTGCGGGCCTGACCCGTGTTTTATGTTGTTATTCTGACAGTTTTAGGCTAAAAAAGAAAGGAAATGAGCGTTCAGCCGGCAGCCTGGCCCACGCGAGTTCGTGCCGGTGCGGGCCTGAAATAAAATTTCTTGACCGTAGCGGACAGTGGGACGTGTCGAGCCCAAATTGTACCGGGTCGGGCCAGCTCGGCCCGCGTGCTGGCCCGACCCATACACACCTCTACTTGTAATGCTTCACTTCAATAGTAAAATGTTCGTTTTCGTAAGTAAATTCTTGTAACGTTCTACTTCAACAATAATATATTCATTTCGTAAGTGAATTCTGGTAATGTACGACTTCAACAGTAAAAAAAAAATGTTCATTTTCATAATTGAATTATGGTAATATTCCACTTCAACAATCAAATTTCCGTTCTTATAAATGAACTCTTTTAATGTTCCACTTCAATAGTAAACTATGTTTCGTTTTCATTAGTAAATTCTTATAAAATTCCATTCCAACTGTAAAATACTTATTTTCGTCTTCGTAAATGTTCTATTTTGCATTGTAAGAGCACAAGCCACAGAGAAAGCCCGGTTCAGCCATCCTCCTTGCTCTCTTCTTTGTTTCTTCGACGGAGAGTTGTTATTTCCATCTTCCAGGTGACCGGCGCAGCCTTTTTTTCATGTTTGCTAGTTTTTCCTCTGTAATTCCTACTAATTAGATTGAAAAACTACTTTTATTTAGTAGTTTTAGCAGAAAATTTTCCAACTTTTAACTTCATTTGCTTTTTTTAGTTGCAGAAACTCTGAAAAAGCTCGAAGTTTAAGCATGGGAGATTCCAGGGAGGCATCTCCTGATTGGTTGCGTACTTTTCAGGTAACTTTTTTTTTCTGTATTGTTTTCCCAATTTCAGATTACTGGAAGCTGAAAATAATATCTTCATGAATTTTGCTAAGAATTGATTTTTAGTAATGCTAGAAATATATGTGTTTAGGGTTTATGAAGAACTATGTTGTAAATTATTGAGTGATTTCATGTATATATTTCTGTGAAGTATAAAGTAATAGTGGCATGACAATGTGATTTATGAGTTGTTCATCTCTTGTCTATAAAAGTGGTCAAGTTAACTATCAGTAATTCAGTATTCTGATTAGGTTAAAGATATTGGGATCTATATCGTTATGCGAGTTTCGGACGATTAAGGACTAATGTATCTTCAGTGTATTTGTCATTAATTAGTTGATGTAGTTTTAGGGTAGTAGGCTGTTGATATAGCTAATTGATGTCTTTACTCTGATTTGTTAATGTGATGATTTCCTAGGAGTTGTCTGTTCTTTAAGTGATTTTGTGTTTCTAATGATCTTTTTTGTGGAATAGGCTCCTTCTCAATCTATTACGACTTTGTCATCTGATGGTTCTGAGCCTTCTGGTGACAAAAGCCCTGCGAAAGATGATAGCATTGATTGTCAAAGAGATGTGGAGAATAGAACATCAAACTTATTGGAAGTAGATGGGGAAGAAGAAGAGAAAATCTGCGATATTGCCAAGAAGTCGCCCAGTAAGAAGACAGCTAAGAAGCGATTAAAAGTTGGCGATGTAACACCTGCGAAAAGGAAAAAATCAGAAAAACTCGAGAAAATAGGTCTGTGGAAGAGCAATAGTTAGTGTCTAGAAACCACCTTATATGAAGTATACAAGTACTCTTGTTTTTAGGTTAGGAGAGTGAAGATTGGAATTTTGAGCTTTCCATGCTTGATAGTTTTATGATGTTTTAATCATCAATGAAATTTCCTTTAAAATAATACTATTATATCCTCTTTTTTTATTTTTGTTTATTTGTCTATTCTGTGGTATTGTTCTTGATGTTTTCTTTTTATAAAGCAGGGAGTGAAGATGATGAGAATGTTAAGAGGGAAGAATTTTCTGATAAGTCGATGGAAACTCCTGTAACTGTAAGTGCCATGATCAGTATTTTGGAAGGACTGAAATTTATTTGGAGGTAACCTTAGAAAAAAATAAAAATTGCTAGTCTGTTATTGCTTGAGAACTGAAAATCATGTGGGTTATCCCTTTATTGCTATTGCTTATTATGATGCAAGAAAATCATGTGGGTTATCCCTTTTATTGCTATTGCTTATTATGATGCAAAAAAGTCATCATTATCCTTCTTCATTTTGAAATTACATAAAGCTTGTTTACTTGTTCACCTCATCCTCTGGTGCTATGTGCCTATGCTGCATATATGTATTTTAGGTCGATGACCACAATGATCACGATTGGTTATTCTTTAACAGGCACCAAATCATTCAATTTGTGAACTGTCATCAGATTCTGAAACCAAATCAGATGCAACCATAAGGAAAATAGAAGAGAAAATTGATAATGAAGAGTCTGCACCCAGGAGTGCAGTGAAGAGAAAATCTCCAAAGAAACGGGTGAAACAGGAAGATGATGCGACAGAGAAGAAAACTAATGAGCCTGCGAAAATAGAAGGTACCAAAGGATTTTGGAGATGGCATGTAAAGAAGCAAACATATTAATTTTCATAATTGTCTAGCCAGAGGTCCCTATGCACTCATAAGCACTGAAACTTGACCCTCTAATCATTATAAATTCTAATAATTATGTGTGCTGCGTGCTTGCTTAGGACAGGCGAGGTTGAAAATATAGATGTTGCAGAGGAAGTCAAACCTGAGAAGCAATCTGAACCTGCTGTAAGAGCCGTCCATCGGTTAATATCTTGATATTGTATGTATCCAATCTGTGTTAAGCGGATGCAACTTGTTTTGCTATTGTAGGTTAGCTCCTCTACAATGCCTTTGGTACTGCCTGAGAAAGTACAACGCACTAAGGTAGGTCCTCTTAAATTCTTTAACTTTCTGTCTGTTTTTGTTTCAAAAGTAATCTAGTTGTCTTTCATTTGACTGTGGTCCCCTCCGAGTCCTTTCTCCACTCTACTCCCCGTCCCTCCTTTCTTGAAGAGAAGTTATAATTAGCAGCAAATTGAGTTTATTAAAATGTCATCCTGATGATAATTTCACTTCATACATGATATCTTCCTTAAGAATATATGCTTTTGCAGGCACTAGTTGAGTGTGAAGGTGAATCAATTGATTTGAGTGGTGATATGGGTGCTGTTGGGAGGGTAATAATCTCAGAGACTCCATCGAAAGAATCTGAAATGTTTCTAGATTTGAAAGGTTGGTGTACATCAAACACAGCTACAGGCCTACAGTTGATTGATGAGCTATATCTGTAGTTTGTGCACAAAACTTTTTGGATAATATGTCTTGTTTCTCATATATGTGCTTCAAATCTACAACATAATATCTAGATTGAATAACTAGAACAACTTTTGAAGTCATAAGAATATGTCAAATGTTCCCAGTTCTTATTCTTCTGTGATGCAGCGGTGATCTGCTACCCCCTCAGATGTCTCATTTTATGTCCATAACTTCTCATTTTGCTATATCACAAACTTAAATGATCCATTTATTATTAAGTCAAAATGAAAAAATTTATTTTGATGAGGTGGCAAAATCAGGATATGATGGGACACAAGTACACAACATTAAGCACAATGCTAAGTGATGTTTACTCTGCGTCCCTGCCTAATGTGCTTTATCTTGGTGTTATTTCAGGAACCATTTACAAAACCATAATAGTTCCTTCAAGGACATTTTGTGTGGTATGTTATCATGTTCTTGATTTTGATTGTTAAATATCTGTACTCTTTGCTGTGTATCTGAATTTTGCAACTGAGAAACTAAAAGCTATAATTCATCTTATCTCTTGAAAAATTCACTGCTTTATTTGGAAAAACTTTAAATTGTATATTTTGTAACAGGTGAGCATTGGTCAGTCTGAGGCCAAGGTATGTTGTATGATACCTACATCCTCTATCCATTTAATTTACATCACCTTCTAATTACTTCTTTTTCTTGATTAAATGATGTCCCATACTCTTTGCTATATAATGTTTTTAAAGTTAAACTTCTCTCATTGCAATTTGGTCAATACACCTTTTGCTATGTCGCACTCATAAATTACGCTAATTATTCTCATCCAAGAATGAGCTAGGTTAATCTTTTTATTGAGGCTTAACCTAGAATTGGGATATGAATTATGTGTGGTGATAAATTGTTCACTTGTTCTAGTATCCCTTGAGCAGATAGAGGCCATCATGAATGATTTTATTCAGCTGAAACCTCAATCAAACGTGTATAATGCTGAGACTATGGTTGAAGGTTAGTTTCATCTTTTGGAGTCCTTCAGCAGTCTATTTTTCTTGGAGTTACCACATTACTATGTTTTTTTTTTAATACTACGTTTTCTGTGAGTAGGAACACTAGAAGGGTTCACCTTTGAGTCTGATGATGAAGCTGATAAGATGACCAAGGATGTTAAAGGTGATCAGAGTGAAGGTGCTGAAGAGAAACCCACCAAGAAAGCTAAAGGAAAAGCTGAAAAAAAACCGGTATGTACTGGATTTTTCTCATTGTCTCAGTAAGGCAGTATAAAATATTTAAGCAAACTTTTTTCTTATGCATGGTGACCCATAATGAAGGTTGCAACGAAAAGGAAGGGGAAAGATGTAGGAGGCAAGCAGACTAAGAAAAGGAAACCTCAAGCACCAAAGAAAGGCAAGGCTAAGAAGTAAAAAATAAGAATTGTTTTTCTGGCTATAGATTGTACACCACCAGTCCATAAACTTGTAGCTACCATCATAAACCAATTTGGTGTATTTGTTCAGTTAGTTTAGTCAAAAGGTATAGAGTGTTAGTTGCCTCTAGATATTCTATATCCCCCTTTTTTTCAAAAAGAAAGAAATTATTTCATTGCTTGAATATGATACAGCTGATACGTATAATAAGAAGAGTACTCATTCATCTTGTGCTTTGTTTTAAGATTGCAGCCATGAATGAAATCATCATCCATGGATTGGATCTGGTAGTTTCTTTTACAGTTTATCTGCCTTGTGCTGTCTACTTACAAAAGAAGTGTGTGGGTAATCTTCTGTATGAAATTCTGTGTTCTCTCTCAGATTTTTTTATATGCCCTCGCCTTCTAAGTAATAAGTATGACTTCAGCACCTTGTCCTGCCTTGTTGGTCCTGCTGAGGTCGATAAATTTGGATTTTCCCTGCCTAAGTGCTTAAAGTTGAGCTCTGTTTATGGAATCATTCAGCCCAACAGCAGCAAACTGAAGGCCAGAAGTATGTACACAGCGTATGGTAGGATGGTGTTTGAGTTGGAGACCTCCCCCTTAGATGCCCCAAAACTGTGTTTGGTCGTTGGTGGTGAAACATAACTGGAGCTTGGTGGTGTATTATAGCCAATTGTTGGTGAACTGTAGGTGAAACTTGGTGGTGAATTGTCAATGACACTCGGCGGTGCACCATATCCAACTGGTGGTGAATTGTCAATGACACTCGGCGGTGCACCATATCCAACTGGTGGTGAATTGTAAGTTACACTCGGCGGTGCACTATAGCCAACTGGTGGTGAATTGTATATGACACTCGGTGGTGCACCATAGCCGACTGGTGGTGAATTGTATATGACACTCGGCGGTGCACCATAGCCGGCTGGTGGTGAAGTGTATGGGACACTTGGTGGTGACATAGCAGTGCCACCGTTTGGTTTATTTGTCCTGCATCACAAGCAGAAGCAAAGAAAGAGCAGTTAGGGAAGAGAAGGTGTAACCAAAGTTGGGGTTTAGGGAAGAAAGCTAGGTAGAAAAGCATTACATAGCAGCGGATTTGGGACAAAAAACTACGGCATAATTGTAAGCCTTGCATGTGAATGTGCTTGTGCCGTCATCAAAGGCGTAGCTATATGCTCTTGGACAGGCTCTCTTGAAGACATGCGCGTAATATGATGGTCGGCATGTCGTTGGGTTAGCAAACTGTCCGCTACAGCAGTATTGGTCTGATCCAAATGCCTCACATGCGCTTTTACATGCAATGACTCCTCCAGCCTCCCCTCCATCTCCACCCACCACTTGTAGCTCCTTTGGACATCCTGTTTGAGAATATTTTCCAGGAAAAATCGTTAGTTAATCTTTGTCTTTCTCACCTTGGCAGACAAGTTAAATTTCTTGATAGTAAATATACTTCTATTACAGAGTGCTTCAATGTGCTATATAATTCGACATATCATGTTTATAATAGGAACTACTATGCATAAAAGAGGGCACCACGGCAATTGAGGTGGCCAAATAAGCAGCTTGACTGCGGAATGGTTCAAAGTCAGTTGCGTGGAACCATTTGAGCTACCTTTCGGTTGCTAGGGACATGCTTGAGTTCTCTTGGATGCTAAGGTTAAGCAAAAACATGTTGAAAACAAGACTAGCTCAAGCTAGCCATGGTGATGACCAGTTCTGAGCCACATGGGCTTGCATCAATAGATATTACACTGGTTCTGTGCAGTGTGGCCACCTAATTATCGTCCGCAGAAGTCTGTGACAATCGTCCGATGGGATTTGTGATAAGGTGATAGCATATGACAGTAATTTTTCTGAAATTTATTGAGCTGCTAAAATTACCCATATTGATGTCAGAAATACATCCTGTTGCATTGCAAGCAGCACCATTAACCCCAGTAGGCCACGCAACAAGAGGGAGATTATAACCATCCACAATGCTAACATCATAGAAATCCTTATTATTGCCTTGGCCTAATGTGATCTCAAACAGAGAAGCTGGTGGTGTTGCTCCACTCCCATCACATTCCAACTTCCCCCCACAGTCCCCTGTTAGACATTTCCCTGCGCCCGTCTGATCAAATCGGCAGCCTGTCCTAGCCCATATCCTGCCCGACCAACCTGGACTCGCCTCGAGTCTCATAGTCTTCCCGGTATCTAGCTGGAACCCGGTGCTAGAAAGCGGGGGCGTGCCCGACCCAGATAATGTCCCTGGCCATATTGTAAAAGGGCAGTTGTTGGTTATTGTGAAAGTGGAAGAAACTATAGAAGGAAATAGCAAAAATATGATCAAAGTAGAAAACAACAATATTTTGTTTAGCATCATAAGATCTTCTTTTTTGGGCACTAGGGGAAGGAAAGTAGAGGCAAGGTCTAATATAAGAATATGGTGGTTATGAGGGTTTAAGAAATTATAAAGGTTGAGAATTTGAGAATTTGAGAATTTTAAAAAAATCCAACAATGGAAAACCTATGTCCTAAGTTGCTTTGCTGCATGTACTAGCTGCAAGATCAAGTTTGTAGATTTAGACTATTATTTTTATTTATTTTTTGTGATTTTAGATGGCCTCAAGAAAAAGAAATTCCTTTCTTTCAATTATTTTGATATTTTTAACAAGGATAATAAAAACATGTAGAAACTAATAACTTATGTAGACCTTGCTTGTGTGACAAATTAGGGGTAGTCCAAGTTTATTATTGGAAAGAATATTCTACAAACTATAGTATAAAACATAGGATTTGATATAAATGGAGAAGTCATATAAGATCCTTGAAGTTATCTTTGCAGCAAAGTATGAAGATTTTGCTTTGAGGATACACTAGATTTTACTTTGATTATTCTATGTAAGATTCAGAAAGCATCCTAGATGAGGAAGTCCTAAAGAAGGAAGTCCTATCTTTTGTATAGTGTGAATTTGTGAAAGTAAAAAGGTGTCCTTCTCATAAAGTACTACTATGTTTCTATGAAGCAGAGACTACCATAAGAGCTCATACTGTTATTTATTCTAGACTAAGTTGCACATGGAAGCATAATCTTTATTTGGGCAAAGTTATGCACATCTAAGATCTAACCACCTTAAGTCCTATCAAGTAGCTCAAACACTCCACGTCGAAAAAATGGTAGCTCAAACACTTCTATTTGGAGACATATGTCCCATACATGCAGTGGCGGAGCCACATAGTAAGTTTTGGGGTCAATTGACTCCACTCAAACCTAAAAAGTAAGGAATTTTCTCCTAAATTTTTTGAGATTTTGGTGTATTTTCTTATAAATTTAACTATATGGTTCCTCTAAATTTCATCAATTTTGTTTTGACCATACTAAATATATTTTCTAGATCTGCCGCTGCATACATGAAACATTATTGACACCAGCAAGATTGAGGATTACGAAACAAGGGAACCTTTACGCATGAGAATTGAGAATACCCTGTTTTCGAAACGTTTTCATTCTCAAATCTCCTTTGTAATGAGCCTAAAAATGGATGAATTCTTAAGGGTTTACCATTTCCAAAAGGCTAGCCACATGATACATAGGTTATAATTCTTACAAGCTTTAATGTGTTATAGTGTGCTTCATAATTTTCTTTTTTGAAGATGGTGCTTCATTATTTTTGAATACTTTTATAATCAAATCCATAATTCCAATTTTTGTAAAAAGCCACAATGGAAATTGAATTCAGAAAACTGAAGAATCTGTTTTTCCACATAAACCGGCCTTAAAAACAAGGCAAATGTGGAAAGCAGCACAAACTACAGTAATGACATGACACAAGTCATTATTTCACTCTTGTGATCCTTGTGACAAGAACTCTCTTGAAGCCAATACATTGCATTAAATCACAAGTGACATGTTTCACTAATATATCCAATCATACAACTAGAAACTTATATTTTGCTAGTCCTGCAAAACTTATTCTAAATGCCTATGAAGCCGTATAAAGAATAGAACTGTTTCCAAGATAGAACTCGCCGTATAGGCGCACGCCTGTCTTCAGAGATTATACATGCCTTAGGTATGAAATAGCACTTCTAATGAGATAGCTAGCCGAGCATTAGACTACTGGATTATCACTTGCAGCAAGTAGGCAAGCTCAGCGATTCTCATAAAAAGATCAGATGCAGAGCTAGTTGATTAGTCACGGAAACCCCTGAACTACTCCCCTGAGACTCTGAGAGGCTGGATTGTCACTTTCAGCAAGCTCGGCCATTCTCATAAAAGCTCAGATGCAGAGTTAGTTGATTGTCATTGAAACTCCTGAAGTACTTAACTGAGAGGCAGAAGTCTGATATATATTGAATAATCACATAGCATCAAGTCCGAAGAAGCTCGCTTCACAGTACATTATGACATCCGATAGAAGTGAGTCCGTTCAGAGCTTAAAACTCATGCAGAAGAGAGGCATCTCAAGTCTCAACAACTATGGAATGCACGTGAAGACTCCTTTTCTCAAAGAGGTCGATAACTTATCAGCAGCGACTTGCATATTATCCAGTATACTGGTGCTGTTTAAGATACCTTCATGGAACACCACAAATAGCCATACCTCTGCATTTCTGCAAGGGCAAGAAACAAAAGTGTATTAGTAAATCCCTTGTATTGAAATAATACTGAAAGAAGAAATCATTCAGTAAAACTGAAGTAAGCAAATTTGAACTCCCTGACTAGACATAATTTGCACCCTGCAAAATAGCACCAAGAAAAGCACATACGTCAAAACTAGACAAACCATAGTTATTACAAAACTAGGAAGAAATCCAAACTGCTCTTCCACTCTCCATTTCTTAACCTCTTCTTTTTTGGCTTTTTAGGGGAAGAGGGTGATCAAGAGATAGCAGTTACTCGATCCAGTTACAAGGACTTACAACTAAATTATAGAAGAAAGAGTTCTACAAGCTGCAACCAGAAGATAGCACCATAAAACGGTGGAATTGAACCAACAAAGATGTCTGAAACATATACATAACCAAATAGGCAAGAGAAAGGAAGTCTGGAACACAATAAAAGCTGCAACAAGATATATCAGGTATCAGAGAGACACTATTACTAATAAAGATCAGAACAAATGTGATATACGCAACACCATAAGAGAACACCAAAGTAGATGAAGTCTTAATTATTTCTACATAACCATTAAATTCAGAAATATAAGTCTTCTGCCACACATAAGGGGCGCACTGGGTTCCGCATTTAAGATTCTCACATAGTTCACCAAAATGTAAAAGTTAAAGCACTAGAAGTTAGGAAAAAGAAAAAAAAAAGGCTCATAGTGCTTATTAAGTTATCTAGTTCAAGTCCATGCCATCTCCAACTTGACTGCAGATAGGGCTGACTGCTGAGAAGGATCTCTCGAAAGGTGAAGGATGTAAATTTGCATCCCGACGACGCTTGAAAGAACAGCTCTCAGAAGGGCAAGCCTCAGCTTCAAACTTCCTACGAACACCTCTAGCTGCTTGTTGCTCCATAGGTGTAAGTGGGAACATCTGACCACTGACTCTGCACAGTGAGTTGTGATTACCATATAAAATTCGCTGGTTACAATTTTTGTCACATATATGGGTCAGTCCAGTAAGCCTGCATCGGTACATATTTCCACAGACATGCTCGTTTTGACATTTCCAATCACACTTGTGACCCGGGTTTGGCCCATCTTGGCCGAGAATACTTGACATAAAGACAACATTTGAGGAGCCAGTCATCATTGCAGCCCTGTGTGCCTCCATTGAAAGTCTGTGTAACCCCCATCAAAAGAAAGGAATGATGTCAATGACGGGGCACACAACCTAGTGAAAGTACAGAATCAGAACTAACTACCCACACTTGACCTGAGAGATTATAACTTATAAGCCTCTATCAACTACATCCATTATCACGCATATTGGTACCCAAAACTCTTCCAATCATACCACGAAAGCTCCGAAATGGTACAAACTTGTCCCATAAGTGTACCAATGGGAAGGGTTTTGAGTACCACTAATTTTTCTTTTGGAGAGTGTAAATGTGTAATAGTCCCTGATATTGGTTAGCACTTCCTCTTGATCTAGTGAAAGTATAAGATAAAACAACTACCAAACCCGAACAACTTTCGACACGAAGCACGATTTCGAACAAAGATCCTCAAAAACCTTAAACATATCTATCCTAGCATTATCTAACATCTTTATTGTAATTCTAAGAACTCATCCTGGAAATACAGGGTACATCTAAGTAACTAACCAATAACCATGATTCCACATTGTTATTTCTGGATGATTTTTGGGTTGCAAAGATCATATTAGTTAAACAAAATAAAGTTAGAAATCTTGTGGGTTTAACATGAACTCACAAAAACCATTCTTTCTCAATGAATCCCATGAATTTACTAACAATATACTCAAACATATAAAATATTCTTCAAGATGACAATAAATTCTTCTATCAACAAAAGGGGGAATAAATTTGACCAAGTCTAAAATGATCTATAACCAAATAAAAACAGATCTACACAATAACAAAAAGGGAAATAAATTCTAAACATGCTAAAAATTGAATAATATACATGACTATTAATTATACAAAAAAAAAAAATCTGTTTTTGAAGAAAAGACACAAACCCAATTCACTAATCTTGTAAATAACAATTTTTGTAAAAAAAAAGGAGCTTACTTGAGCTAAATCAAAGGTTGACCCAGAAAACCCAATTGAAGCACCTGCAAAAATGAACAAAAAATACCAAAAACAAACACAAATCCCACTTACTTTCTCTCTCTTTCTTTTCTCTGAAATTTGTGAAAAACGGGAAATGTTGTGGAAAAGGAAGCTTCATATTTATAGAGTAAAAAGGGGATAAAGAAACAAGATAAGGGGTGTTGTTGGAAAGTAGATGAAATTCAACTGAAATTTCCTCTAAATTTTAGTTTTTATTTGTTTTTTTATTAGTTTACCCATTTCGCATACATAATTTAAGTTGCGGTTGTTTATCAAAGGATACATCTCCTCTATTTTTTACAATTTTCATTTATACGTTTTTTTTTATTTAGATGCAATATTTTCTTTGTTAGTAAATAATTCGACATCTTTATCCTCATTTTAACTATCCCACATATGAAAGTCTGGGCAATTAGGTCAAATTTTACACTCTCACGTCTTTCTTTGATATTTGTATAAAAAGGCATTTGTTACAACAAATTGAAAACAGAGGTAGTATATTACGACATTGTGTATTGTATTGAAGTTAATATTATGAATTGAGAGAAATAAAGTAAAAAAACTTATTATAGGAAAAATAATAAAATTATTAGAAACTATTCAAATATAGAAAAAAAAAATGGGTATTTTTGTCTTCTTTTACTGATATTTGTGAAGTAGACCATAAAATTAGGAAAAGTCAAAGTCTTTATTTTAAAAAAAAAAAACTGATTTTTTGCAATAGAGGATATATAGATAGAGTGTGGAGAGGAAGTTGGCGAGTGAGACGGAGGTGCATTTACTGTCACGTGTTAGTGGGATGATATTTAGATCAGCCGTTGTGATGATGACACGTGGTGAACTCTAATAAATCTTGGCCGGTGTTTATATATATTTTTTTATAATAATAATAAATTTCCTGCATGTTTGGATGTAGCCGTTACTACATTACAAATTAAAATATGGTGGGGGTATGTAATTATTATTATAATAATAATGTTTGGTGATGGTAGGAAGTGTTTTGTTTGTTTGTGATTAAGATATATAATTATCTTTTGATGATCTTTGCTTGGATTTGGACGTTTTGTATGGGGGTCCACACATTTTGTGCTCTTTTGTTCTTTATCTTGTATGGATATTTTGTCCAAATTAACCTTACGTTTATCATTTTGTTGTTCTCAGCTACCTTATGCCAATTTTCGGTATTGTCTTTTGTTTTTTCCGGTTTTTTAATGTCATGTTATATCACTTGAGATTTGACCAATTCAAACCCTTTTAAAAAATTTCCCATTTTTTCTGTGTGCACTCTCTCTTTGTCATATCTATGTGACACTTTGTACCACCAATCCATCATTAAATTCCTCTCTAACTTTAACTAAAATCGAAACAATCACCCTACTCAATTTTCACAAGGGTAATTTTGTTTTTCCCACAATTTTTAACCGGAAAAACAAAAGTAAACGTCGGAAATCGGCATGTCGAGCCATCCTGCCGGACGAGCAGCATCAATTGAATCGGCATACACAACCATCAAGAACACTAGCACTACCAATGACTGGCTAAAAACAAATAGAACACTCTTTCTTACTCCAGGCAAGTAGTACAAGTTGATTGACAACAACAAAATTGTAAAGTGAGTTAGTTTAGGACAGTAATTTTTGTATAAGGTAGTTTATTGTAAAAACTTGAAAGTTAAAGATAGTTTGAGACAAAAAATCCTTTTTATATTGATGGTGATTTTGTATAGAAAACTTTGATGGTGTCTTGAACTACTAATGATTTTATTAGAGTTGCTTTTGTGGACTTTTTCTTTGTTGGCTACCCTTCTTTGTAATGGCACTAAATTTATGTTATGCTACGCATACTCTAATTCACTAACTACTCGTTTGATAATAAGACTTTTCTTTATTTTTTTTTAAGTAGAATTTTTAAAATTAATTATAGATTTCTAGCAACATGTAAAAAAAAAAAGTCATGTTATATCCTATTTGATTCAGCTTAATGCAAATATTAAAAAGGTCAATATTTTATATGTGTTATAAATATGCTACTAAAAATATTAATGGTCAACATATGTCTTGAAGACTAAAAAAACAAATAGAGAACTTGTTATGCATAAAGAAAGTTTGTATTGTGTACGTACATGCACATGTTGAGAGTGAGAATAACAATATGGGATGAGTTAATGGCAGGGGTGTATTGGAGATTTACGGGATCCTGCTCTAAAATGAAAATTGGGCCTTGCATAAATAAATTCATAGAAGATTTCAATGATTTAACAATTAAATTAGAGTGTCAAATGGATTGATATAACCCGAAGAAATAAAGTTCATATCAATAACATCCACTGATTAAATTTCTCCAATCTCGAAGTGATGTCGAGTCCGTTCAAACGAAATTAACTTTCGACACAAAAAATTAAAAGATTATTAAGCTAACAAATTTTTAAAAATAAAGTAAGTATTATAAAGCATAATTGTTGCTCATAAAGTACCTTCGCCAAATTTTTTGCCACTCTGTCTTAGACACTCAATTATGTGCTTGGTTAACATGAAACATATATCCACAACAATCATATTAAGATTTTTTTTCTTCAATAGTTATATTCAATATGGTTAGCAATTGAGCCTGAAGTAAAAAAAAATGTTAAAATAAAAAACAAAATGCTTACTAATTACTATTCAAATTAGACAATATTCTCAGCAGACAAATAAAAAAAAGCGCATATTACAGAAAAATCAAAATCAAAATCAAAATACTATTTGATTGCAGAAAAATTCAAGCACGTACTTGCAGAAAAATTCAGGCACATAATTGCAGAAAAATAAAATCAAAATACTACATATTGCAAAAAAAATTCAGTCGGAATAAATTCAAGAGCATAATTGCAAAAAAAATAATCTAAATTGCACAAAAATTCAAGCGCACAAACTCAAGCAAGAAAATAGTACATTTTTGATCGAAGAGATTAAGAAAGGTTAATCGCCTGATTGCATGAATTACGAGGGAGACTGCTGGAGAGTCAAGGAGGTTATCTTTACTTATTTGCCATTTACAAACTACAAAGCGTTAGACTTAAATTGAGCCCTCCAAATAAAACCCAATTTTTTTTGGGCTGGGGGCTTTGTGCAAAGGAGCTCTTTGCATACCCCCAATAACGAGACTGGTTAATAGTTAAAACCTCCCTCGATTCCAGGATCAATTCCAACTATGGTGATAAGTGATGAATTTTTTTTCAATGTAATTAGTGCAATACAATAAATATTTTGCTAAGTAATTCTGCAAAATTTATCTTCTTGTACTGTGTTTAATTATTTTCGCATGTTTTTTACAAGTTATTTTAACAAGTTAAGTTTGGGATCATGGATAACTTGACTTACATCAACTCATGCATACTAGCATTTTTTTTGCACATTATGCATATGTTTCATATTAACATTTTTTCTCAATTAGTTATTAATTAGTATTATAAAAAATTCAATTCGAACATACATTTATACGTTTTCTCTTGAACGATGTTTCATTAGTTTTTTCAGCTAGTTGCTCAGCATTATTCAATATTTCAGGCCATGATCTGCTCCGAACCCACAGACCCGATTTTTTAGGAAAAAAAAGACGAGTCATGTTTCATGTACAATCTAAACCAGATATTTTGACCGCCAAACTTTTTTTTCCTTACTCGGGCTCCGATTCAGATCTGATTCGTTACCACATTTACATCTCACTATCTCTTTTACTAGTAGTCATTATTCAATATTCACTGCCTTCAAACTACTCTTTCCAACAACAACAACACTGCCAACCACCATTCACCCACCGTCACCCCATCGGTATTAACTCTTTTCTACACGTGTCGGCCAATATTGCTCAACTTTGCAACTCTAGGGTTTTGAGGTGTGAGAAAGCTAAGAAGTGAGTTGAGAATTGGAAAATGGTAGAGTAAGTAGGGTTTTGTGTTTTAAATGTTTAGAAATCTTTAAGATCAAAAAATCGAGCTTGGCCCAATATAAGTAAGAATAATGTTATAACCTAAGTCCTAACCCAATATGATATAGGTTATGTTTAAATCCGGTCATTTCAAGTTATTTTTAGGTTGAAAAAGTCAACATGAACTTAACCCATTATATTCTCAGGTTGAGTTGAGTCGACCTATTTTTTGTGTGGAAAATCTCAGCTCAAACCCCAAATTTTCAAATCAGTTTCAAGTGGGGTTATCAGGTTAAGGCTATGTTTAGTTCACCTGAAATTTTCTGATCTGAACTTATCTGATCTGATCTGAACTTATTTTTTCTGATCTGATCTGATCTGAACTGATCTGATTACATGATCTTATCTTTTAGATTTTTCTCAATATATAAGAAAAAATATAGTCATGTGAGGTCTTGTTTGATTCGTTTTATTAATATTCAATTATTATAATTTTTAATAATATGTAATGAAAGATATAATGATTTTTAAATATAAGCATGATTTGAACTTATTTTTTCTAATCTGATCTGATTAGATCTGAAATAAGCAAAAAATAAGGTGAACTGAACATAGCAGTTTTTGCCGGCCCAACTCATACGCAAATTCGTCTAGAACCTCTCATACGCAAATTCGCCACTTATCCGCAAATTCGAAAGATCGAATTGCAGAAGCTCGTTCCAGGTTCTTGTTTTGTTCCTTAGATGAATCTAGTTGTTTTGTTGCGGATTTTGGTGTGGAATTGCGATTTTTAAGACCTACTTCATGTGATTATTCATGCGATTGGTTTTATGCGGTTGTTATTGTTTGTTTCATGAATTCAACTTATTTTTTCTTTATCTCATATATGTTATTTCATGTTTTTAGGGATGGATAATCTACATGTTATAAACTTATGATTCGAATGAATTTCTGGTATAACTTGTTAATTCATGTTTGTTTCATGGAACTAAATGATAAGAAAATTTATGTTACAATTTGTAGATGCGCAAATTTGTGTTCACTTGTTCTTGTTTGATTTCATCATATCAATTTTTCAAGTGTTGTGGCTGGAAATCAGGAATGAATGAACTTTCATCCCCGGGCTCAGGGACGGGCCTGTTCATGGGGTGATTACCGATATAGTTAAATAAGAACTGTCCAAGGTGATGGGGTTTTTGACTGTAATTAATTTCATAAATTAGTGGTCCTCAAAGGAATGGTTAAATTTAGTGGTAAAAAGCAAATTTATTAGCTGTGATCGCGTTTTTACTATGGCTTTGCAGCGATTTGAGTGTACTCTACTGATTATTGATGGCAATGAATTGATATAGGACGGGTTTTTCTGTTGTATGTGTCGAATAGGTGAGAGTTGAGAAGTCAGGACGGGTTTTTCTGTTGTATGTGTTGAATAGGTGAGAGTTGAGAAGTCATGGTGGGATTTAAAAATAGGTACATGGTGCTGGAAATTTTTCTAGATCCAAACAAGGATCTCAAGGTGGATGATCCTGTTATTGTTACCCAGTTCAATGTGTCGAAAGCAATGAAAGACAGCATTCTTGTCAACTTTGGGGAGTGTGGTCTGGCTTCTTCACTTGGGTCTTTTCAGGGTAAGTGCCTAAAGATAGTGTTGATTTATATATTTGCATGTAGTCGTTCTATCGTCTGACTTGAGCCAGGATGTATGTGCAGTTAAGTATGTGAATCCAATTACCAAGCTGTGTATCGTTCGAACATCAAGGGAGGACTACCAGAAAGTCTGGTGTGCAATTACCATGGTTTCCAGCATTGGAAATTGCCCTGCTTTATGCAATTTGCTTGATCTAAGTGGTGAGTTGCAGAATTACTATTGTAATCTGGAATAGCTAAATCATGTTTTTTCGAGTACTGTATGCTATGCATTTATGCTCTCAATTGAACTCAGTAACCAGTTGTTCACAAACGTTCTTTAAGAATTTAGCTTCTAATCTGATCTTGGCTATCTATAGTTGCAATATGTTAACTTTAGTTGCATTAAAGCTTGAGGTACTATAGGTCCTACTAAAATTTCATTGTGTTTTGTGAACAAAGTGATGTTGATTGCGTTTTATTCTCTCACTCAAGTCTTTTTACTGATACAATGTGAAGTGTGTGTTCATTGTGTAGGGTGGGTAGTAAGTTAAAGGCAAATGGAGTATTCGATTGAGAATACACTGGTAAATGCGTATTGCGACGAGGTCATTATTCATTCTTCAACCCAAAAGGAAAAAAATTAAAATTGAGGTCCAAATATCCAATCATAAGTCTAGGATGTCTGTTGAAAGTCAATCTATTATTGACTCTTGTTAATCAAGAATTTTTAGCTCTAATTTGAATGCTGGATTAGTTGGCTTGATTAGTTGATGAAATTTGGATTGACAACTTAGGACAAGCACCTCTAGCCAAGATAGATTCATGATCCGCACCTTGTGTTTTTGCTCTCTGATTTCACTGTACAAACCCTAGTATGTATATTGGTAAGCTTCTCTCGAAGCTCAGGCTCTATTCTCCTCACCTTAATTTCACTTAATTTAGAAAGAATAAGTTCAAGGATAATAAGATGAGTGAAAGTTTGTTAAGAGAACATAACCATTGATGCTTTCCATGTAGACGGTGTAATGCAACATATTTGGCTGTTCACTACAGTTAGTAGCCAACTAGCCATTGGCTTGTAGTACCACATTTACTATGCTTTATGATGAATACATTACAATCTGTCTTTGATACGATTGAATTGTTTTACCCTGAAAGACGTTACTTTTACTTCCATAGATCTAAGATGATGTACACGTGAACTGAAGAAATGTTCTGCACCCTGTTTGTTTGGATTGCTGCATTATGTCTGAAAGGTTTTTGGTCGACATTCAGATATGTGATTTGCTTACATCCTGGTTCTCTATATATTGCAGGAAGTATTAAAGCTTGCAGAAAGGCTGCCTTGAGTTGTGAAGAAGCAAAATTTGAGCAGTACAAACTTGTAAAGGGAGGTCAAGTTACAGATGAGTTGAATAAGCAAATGCAAAACTATCTCGAGAGGATTAGATTACTGGAGCATTAGTGAGTATTCTTGTTCTTGTTTAGTAGCGAGGAGTGTTAGTTTTGAAATTGAGGTCAACACTCCTCTTCCACCACTCGGATAGGCTAGTGTTGTTTGGTGTTGAACAATGTTGGGAGGATCATCCCGGGAATCGGGATCCCCGTTTGTACTAATGGACTATTTGTCCTATAACTAATGCACTAGTCTAACCCTGCAAAAAATACTTAGTTGAAAGGAATGATCATAGAAAACAGTTGTCAAAATGTTTTCGCGGTAAGATAAAGGCAAACTTGGATTCCCCTTTAATCTCTCAAGATAAATAATACTCTCCATAAATAGGGGAGATCATTTAGTTATAAGTGTTATGCAAATTCTCCAATAATGCAATAGAGTATCATTTATTTCAAACCAGAGTCTCCTCCTACCCATCTTCTAAGAAACAAAATACAGGGCCAACCACCACTGTATAATACTTCTAGAATAAAGTATTAATGAATTATATATAGTAAACTCAACAGATCTCCACGTTATTAGCATTTACTCACCCATCTCATTCTGGTTATATCTCAAAAGTCCCTGAACTCTCTCACCTTGTAGAAGTATTTCATTGCCATCCATCCTTAATCTCATTTCAAACCTTATCGCACGCAGGCCGCAGCAGCAGCATGGAAGCTGCCTTTGCAGGTGCGTTGAGCTCGACCATCTCGAGCATGCTGTCATTTCACATTTCGCAGAAGCTTACACAAATGGGTGTTTCAGAAGCTGAACTTCAACTAATGAAAGAGAAATTTCGTTCCATCCAACTGTTTGTTGACAATGTACCCAACACAGAATGGGGTACTGGTAGTCACCTGGTGAAACGCTTGCTTCAAAAAGTCAGCGGTTTGACTTTTTTAGTTGAAAACACCATTGATAAGTACGATACAGAAATCCTTCGCAGGAAGAATTGTTCATTCAAGAAAACTTCCATCTTGCCCCTCAGTTTTCGGACATCTCGCAACGTCGCAAACATCTTCTCATTGTTGAATGAGCTCCAGAAGGAGGCTTCTAAAATGGAAAGAGTAGCACAAGTTACGAGCCCTCATTTTAATCGTTATAATAGTGTTACATCGGATCGTGTTCCAGATCCAATGATCTCCAATTTTGTAGGAAGGAAAGGTGATGTGGACAAGATTGTGTCAACTTTGAGTGATGGCAATATGGGAACGGGAAGTAACATATGCATTATCGCTATAGTTGGAGTGGCAGGTACCATCTTATGTTCACTCCATGATCTTGTCTATTTAAAACATACTTTCTCCACTCTTAATCATTTGCAACATACTTCCTCCGTTCCGATATACTTGCAACATTTGTATTTTCACATAATTGAATGCATAAATTTAACTATTACGGAGTAATATCTTCAGTTTTCAATAAATAAACATTATAAAAGATTTATATTATGAGAATATACATCAAGACGAATTTAACAAGATCTCACGTGTATATACTAATCATACTAAATGGTCAAAAGGGAGTGCATAAATAGTGCAAAAATCCATGTTACAAGTAATTTGGAATTGAGGAAGTATAATTTGGACACACTTCTTAAAGTATATGAAGTATGAACAAAAGGATGGAGCTCATGTTATTATGCTAAAGAATGGAGACAAATGCCTTGTTAGGTGTCTTTTGTTACTAAACTTGTTTTTATATGCACGCTCATACGTACAAAATTATTTTTTTAGGAGATGAAAAAAATTAAATTAATTATTAATTATTTCTAATAAATTAGGAATATTTGAATTCTTGATGGTTTTCTTTTTGTAATATTTTTTTATTTTTTAAATTAGTTAGGTAGTTTTCTTTTTTATTTTTTCATTAAAGGAAGTAGTTATAATAGAGATGTTATGAGGGTAAAATGGGATTTCTAATATTTTGGTGTCCTACTCCTCTTCCCATATAGAATAGAGATTGAGAAGTGTTGCAATTAATATAAAACTTTATACCGTATATGTTGCAATTGTAAAAGAATGGAAAATGTTTTTTTTTTACCAAGAGCCATTCCCTGCAAGCGAAATGATTGATTCAAACAACAAATTTGAAGCATACCTCCACAAATTTGCATGCTTCACACATCTTTCACATTTATATTTAATTTGCAAATATTTATCTAATTAATTCCATTAATTTGATTTATTAGTCTAGAAAATGACAAGAGATGCAGCTTTTTTGACCAAACAAGATATGTGAAGATATGCAAATCTTCTGAGAAAGGGGAGAGTGTTGAGATATGTAAAGGAGATGACTGATTTCTATATAGAGATGCTGTAAATCGAGTGCCTCTTCATCTTAGAAAAAAATGTTGCAGGAAATTGACTTAAACAAACTCAACTCACTCAAAACTCGACTCAATTCAACCTTAACTCAGGATGTTAACGAGTGGAGTCGAGCAATCCTCTAACTCAAGTTCCAATAGCATCATTGATACTCCTAAGTCCATGGTAGAAGAAGACAGGAATAAGGAGAAGTTAACAAAATGTCTAATTAAGATCATAATGACCTTGTGTCCTAGATCCGGTGGACGGTGGTAGGGTGACGCTAAATCAAATAATGTAAGTTCTTATAAGGTGTTTTCAGGGAAGATAGGTTCTAAAATGAGTTTTTTCACACAAAATTTGCTTTTAAAAAGTGTTTTATGACAGAAAAAGGATATTTTAGTTTTATAGATCTCATATAGAATGTCCGACGTAACAACTTATTATTGGAGAGGGCCATTAATAATGTGCCACAAGAATATCTCCCCAATATTGAATGTTTTTGTGTAAATATTTCCTTATTGTTCTTGTAAGCATTTTTTGATCTTGTATAACCTATTTAAGGCCTTAAACATATAATTTGTTGATAATGAAAACTCAGTGTTGTTCTATATGTGATGGATAAGGCACACAAATGATTTTTTCTTATTCCTTGCAGGTATTGGGAAAACAACCCTTGCTAGCAGGGTCTATCAAACTGATATAATTCAGAAAAAATTCAGCAAGATGTTCTGGATAAAAGTGGGTGCAGATTTTGACGCTGCAAGAATTTTGAAAGAAATGTTGCAGTCACTGGACGAAGAAATACAAAATTTGAGTGATTTCGAGGCCATCATGAGCAAGCTTCTTAATCTGATAAAAGGAGAACAAACTTTGATTGTTCTAGATGATTGTTCTATGAACCAAGAGCAGTTAAATCTACTCCATCCATTGCAAAGTGGTGGGGATAAAATCAGTATTCTGGTAACTACTAGGAGAGCAGAAGCTGCAAGGACCATGGGTGCTTCCTATATCCATACTTTGGAAGGATTATCTGAAGAGGATACTCGGAGCTTGTTTAAGTCAGTTGCCTTCCATGCAAGGCCAATAGAAGAGGATCGCAAGTTGGAAATGATCGAGAAAATGATTGTAGACAGGTGTTATGGTGTTCCTCGACTTATCTTGAAATTTGCAGGCTCATCACAAGATAAAGAGTTGATCTTGTCAACATTGTCGTCAAATTTCAGCTCGTTGCCCAAAGCTCTAAGGCGATGTTTTGCCTATTGTTCTATATTCCCAAAAGATGCCACTATCCAAAGATCTGATTTGATAAGGCTCTGGCTCGCCCAAGGTTTCATTTCTAAGGAAGAGAATAGCGTCATAAGTGAAACAGAACTTGCTGAAGAATTCTTTGACATTTTGTTGAGCAAGTCACTTCTACAAGTATCCAAGTATGATGAGGATGGGAATGTCATGGACTGCACAATGCATGGCTTGGCTTACGATTTGGCAATGGATTTTTCTAGACATGATGTGTTAATTATTGATGGCCAAACAAATCACCAAAGCAATCTTTCTGATGTCCGGCATTTAGTAATCTCATCGGGGAACATCGAAGAAGCACCACAAGTGAAAATTGCTCCTATTGAACAACTACGTACAATAAACTCAATAGTTGCTGCAGTGCCGGAGAGTTTGTTGAGTCAAGCTAAATCTCTGTACGTATTAAAATTAGATAATATTGATCTGAAAGAGGTGCCAAAGAATCTTGGCAAGCTGAAATTTTTACGCTATCTCGACCTGTCAAATAATCCCATCAAATATTTGCCAGAGTCAATCACACATCTCTACCTTTTGCAAACCTTACTGCTTATAAATTGTAAGGACCTCTTGAAGCTTCCCGAGGGGCTGGCTAATTTGATCAACTTGTCAAATCTTGAAGTTCCACCGCAATTTCCTAAGCAGATGGTACCTACTACTGCTCTCAGAATACAACCCCACATTAGATTGGATGAAGAGGGGGGATCCGTGAAGATTTCTGAATTGGGCAACCTCAATGATATTGCTGGTCCTCTGTGTATTAGTGGGCTTGAATATGTAAAGGACAAAGAAGCTGCTCAAAAAGCAAGGATTGGGAGGAAACATGGGCTTTCAGCTTTGGAACTATGTTGGAATAGAGAAATACTAGAGGCAAGTGAGTGTCAAGATGAAGATGTTCTAGATGGTCTTCAACCTCACCCAAATATCCGAAGGCTTAGGCTGATCAACTATGAAGGCCAAAAATTTCCAATGTGGGTGATGAGGATGAAGGGTGAAGTAAATGAGAGACGACTGTACAGACTACAAAAGATAGAATTAGTCGATTGCAAAAGATGCCAGCAAATTCCAACAATGGGGCAATTACCGTGTCTTCAGGAACTGATTATTGCTGGTATGGACAACATCGAAAATATAGGTCAAGAATTATACAAACATCTTGATGAAAGTGAAAAAAAGGATATTTTAGAAGTATTCTTTCCTGCGCTGACAAGGCTAGAACTGCGAAATTTTAGTAAATTGAAAGAATGGCTGCCTGCTCCGAGAAGTGAGACAGAAGATGATGGTGATTGTCAAGCATTTCCTAGGCTTGAGATATTGCAAGTTGTCAACTGTCCCAATTTGAGTAGCATACCAACCAATTTTCCACGTATGAAAAGTTTGCTGATCCAAGGGATTAAAAGGTCGGGTAATTGGTTGGAGACTATCATTACTAGTAGTTGTGGTTGGAATAAGAGTAGTCTAACCTCGTCAGGGGAAAAAAACAGTACTCTGACCTCTATTGTCTTGTGTATGGTGTCAGAACTAAAGCGTCTTCCTAACGAGTTGTTCCACTGTACATCTCTTGAAAAACTCAGCTTACAAAATTGTCAAAACTTCAATACATGGCCGGCTAATCCATGGAAACTTATTTCCCTCAAGGAACTATGCATAGATGACTGCCCTTGTCTTACTTCTTCTCCACATCTTGAAGGTCTGACTTCTCTCAACACATTAGTCATTAGAGGATGTCCGCGCCTGCCAGAAGCTCCAAGAAGTTTGGGTCAGTGCACATCTCTTATTAAATTGTCAATATCTAACTGCACTAATATTTCGACAGTTCCAGATTTTCAGCGACTTACCAGCCTTGAAGAACTAGATATAATAGACTGTGTGAAAATAAGAACCCTGCCTCCAGGGCTTCATATTCTTCCTAACCTACGAACCATGAGAGTCGGTAGAGTATGTGACAGGTTTGATAGGTTTCCACAATGCAATTCCCTTGAAAGATTGTGGTTGAAGGGCATGCCAGATATGAACTCTCTTCCTGAGACACTAAAACTCCTCATTCAACTGAAAGTATTGAGAATTAGGAGTTTTGGTAGCTTGGAAGTAGTTCCTGATTGGATATGTGAGCTCAAGAACCTGCAGATCTTGATATTTGAAGAATGTGGCATGTTGAAACAGTTTCCTTCACAAAGAAAAATGTTGCAGCTAAAGAAGTTACGCTGCTTGCGTATTGAGAAGTGTGCTATTTATGAGCAAACGTTACTTGAGAATGGCATTGAGAGGAAAAAAGTTGGTCATGTGCCGCATATAAAAATCAAAGGCATCTGGTTCCAGGGATATAGAAGCTCATCATTGCAGGTATACATATATATGTGTTTGTGTGTGTGTATGTGTACGTTTGCGTGTTTGTGTGTATGCTTCACATACTCTGTGCACTTTTCTTAAAATTAGTGCTGTTTATCCAACTTAGCTCTTTGTTTTTGTTTTTGGGTGACTTGGAAGACAATATGCTACAGTAGGTGATTACATTTTATAATGTGTTTTCTGATGGTTGCTAAAAAATTTTGTAGGAAATGGCTGCTAAAAAATTAGATGATGAAGTGATGGACGACGAATATCTTGATGCTTATGGTTATGAGGGGGATATTCCCCACGCAGAAGATGATGGCAGTCGACGAAGAATTCTCTTATCCTTCCTGGTTTTCTATGTGCTGAGCATGGTAATAATTAGTTTGTATTGGACTATCCTCTACAAGTAAGGTTAAATGGCTTTTAAACTGTGTTATACCCAATTTGGAAGGTGCACTCTAGTCTCTAGTGCACGATGTTCATTGTGTATATGGTCAAATTTGACAGCTCCCTTAACATAAGATATATACTCCCTCTGTATTTTTATAACTTACCGACTTTGATCGTGTGCGTTTGTTATTTGCTAATATACTTCTTTGATCTTAATTATACTACTATAAGTTAATAAAGTACTCATTGAAAACAATCAAACAAGACTCATTGCAACTATATATATATTTTCTTATATATTGAAAAAAATATAGAAAATTATCTCTAGTTATATATAGTGTCAACATTTCAAGTGGGTAAGTTATAAAAATACAGAGGGAGTATTAAATAAGGAATTTGTGTTTTTTTGGTTTTATGTTTTGGTTTCGTTATGTTTCCTTAATGTTGCTAGGTTTTTTTTTTTAATGTAAAACATGCACATGTTGTCTAATTATGAATCATATGTATGCTGTTTAAGTGTTTGTTCTTTTCATTACAACCTGTGTTCTTTTATGGATAAATTATAGAATATTGTGCCTTTTTTTTTTGAAAAACGTGAGCAGCTAATATCGCCTAGTTTCTCTAAGTGTCGTCCCAAGTAGGGCGAAATCTCCCGTCCACTCACTGGCCACGCCTCACACTCCATCTCTCTGGAGACTCTAATACTTTCTAGTTGTGTCATCATAGTTTCACTTTCTAGTTGAGCCGAGCTCGTTTCGAATTTCTTTGATTCGGTTCTCTCGAGCTTGAGTTGAACCAACATTTTGGTGTTGAGCCAAACCTTGCCAATTTTCAAGCCGAGTTGAGCATATGCTCGGTCTTGTTTCGTTTCATTAACAGATCTAGGTGGGTTATGATGGAAAATGTTAGAAAATAGGATCTCGCATGTTAGAAAAAGACCGTATTTAACAAGCGGGGTAAAAAGAGCAAAGCTATTTATGTTGGCTGTCGATGAAGTTGAGCTCTCTAATTGATTCCAATCAGACTGTAGTTATGGTTTAAACTACGTATCCTGCATTGTACTTTTTGTAATAACTATCTTTCTTAATTTTATGTATTGATCTAACTACCTTTCTTGCTCCGAAATTATTGGTTTTGCTACCTCTAATCGGATTCCGTTCGCTTTTCCGTTAAGTGATGCCTACTATTATTTTCCCTTAATTTTCTTACATTTAACGCTCGATTTTTTTGCATAATTATCCTTTTCATCCAAATTTCAGCACAAGTTATCAATCAGATTAAATAGTCCATAGTAATTTCAATGAAGGTAAATAGAACAAATCCTAAGATAACATCAGACTAAGTTGATGCAATACAAGTATACAACCATTATCCATTGTCATAAGATATAATCATTAAACATGATAAAAACCTCACAAGGATCGTGGCTGGGAAGACATACATGGCCCTCATGGGTGAGCCATTGCATCCTCTACAAAAATTTGCCTTCATTTTTTTCACAAACTCCTCTTACTTTTACACCTCAAAGACAAACAATATTGCAATTAAATGCAAAGGCAAAATTCTAAAAGTAGAGTTGTTAACATGTCTAGATTCACCAATGTCCACTAGAATAAACCACCATTGTGTTGTGCAGTGTTACTCCGACACCTTCATTTACCTCAAAAACGGGGTGTCGTGTCGTGTCGGACACGACACTGTACTTGGATACTTCATTTTAAACTAAAAACTTGACTTTTTTCTACAAAATAATCGAGTCTTGACACTTGGACACCCGTGTCTGAGTAGACACTCAATCCGTGTCTGAGTAACATAGGTGCTGTGAGCTTGTGATGTCTAAATGTCCACCTTTCATCCAATGAGACAATAATTTTTTCTCTTGAGATTGAATCAAGAAAGGATATTAGTGCAGTATTGGGTAGCGAAATCATCGTCGTCATCATCTACAACTGAAACGAACGGGCAGGTACAATACTTGTCGAATCCTCTGACACAAGGATGACAAACAACCTCAACTGAAGTAGGCAATCCATCAGGAATCATCAGATTTTCATCGCAGTACTCTATCTGCAAACGGTGAAGTTTAGGCATAGTTCCTGCTCCTACCCTCCACTCCTTTAAGGTTTTCATGTTGCTGAGCTTCAGGTGAACAAGCTGCAAGAAACTTGCATTTGAGAAATCCATACAGTTTTCAGGAAATGATACATTGTGCAGAGAAAGAGTTGTCAGGTTACGGAGCTGCTCCATGTTTTTCACAGGATCAGCACACATGAATTTGCAGTTTTTGATTTTTAATATCATCAACTTTTCTGGAAACATGACGTTGTCCTTGTCTAGCCTCAGTTCTGTCAGGGGGGATTCCGTCCCTGCCATTTCTAGAGTATGAAGGCAACTGCAGCTTTGCAAAATCGTGGGGTCTTCGTTTAGTACAGAAGCATGAATCTTGAGGGAAAAACGCATATGGTTATGGTTCTTAATGCTTTGGCATTCTAAAATGATCTTCAGAGTTTCAGCCTTGGAAATCTCGTTCTTGATGGAGAGTTTTCTCAAGTTTTCCAATTTGCGCAGGTCAGTTACTCGATATCTTCTTGTGTCGAAGTTCTTGAGGATCTCCAAGTTGCTTAAACCTTTGATCCTCAACTTTTGAAACCTCTTAGCCAAGAAATTCGATATTCTCATAACGCGGTTGTTGGTATGTGATCGGAAATACAAATGCTTTACTCTTTTCTTCCTCCACGAGACATTTGGGATTCTCGTGAGAGTAAAGTTATCGGGATGTGAAGGGAGATACAAATGCTTTAGTCTCTTCATCCTCCACAAGACATTCGGTATCTTCATAACACGGTTGTATGGAAGACGTGACACACGTAGATCAAGAGTTTGAAGACACCTTAGCTTGCCTATGGATGATGGCAACATGCTTACTTGAGTTCCCATAATGCTCAAATATCTCAAGTGAATTAATGTGCCAATCTCTTTAGGAACCTCTTCAATTCCAGTATGTTCAAGATCCAATACGCGAAGCAACTTGAACTCATTTAGAATTGCCCTTAACCAACCTTGATCACCCTCGTTAACAGGACCAATGCTAAAGAACATCAAGGATCTAAGGTGCGAAGCCTTGTTAAACTGCTGACAAGGAAAAATACTTTGCAGACTCTGACCAAAATGAATGGCTAAACGATGCAGTTTTCCGAATCTTATTCCTGCAGAACTGTTGTAGTTGTAGCCCTCGCTTGTGTTCCCTTGACGAACAATAGAGAGAAAACTCTCCTCTTTCGCCTTAGAAGTACACATCTCCCACATTAAGTCATGTAGGCGACATGTTTTTATCTTCCCGGCTGGACCTCTTTTACCAACTTGCACAATACATCTTTGCACCAACTCCTGCAAGTAACTGTTCGCGATGTTTTCCAAATCTGCAGGCTTATCATCTCTTGGTGCAACAATACCTTCAGCAATCCACATTCGGTACAATTTTTTAGTAGGTATTTCATAATCTTCTGGGAAATTCCCTAGATGAAGGAAGCAAGGTCTTAAGTGGAAGGGTAAATCTGTGTAGCTCAACTCCAAGACACCAGTTACTCCATTTTCTTCATCATTGCTGTTTTGGAAAAATGTCACAACATTATTGTGAACATTTTTCCATTCCTCTAGTCTTCTTTTAGGTGCAAGAATTCCTCCCAGCACAACTATTGCCAAAGGCAGGCCTTTGCATTGAGCAACCATTTGTTTTCGCAACTGCGTTCTAGGATCTGCAAAGGAAGATATAACAAGAACAAATTACGCATTGTATACTAAAATTTAAGAAGTTGCTAACCAAGGATGTTTTAGTCTAATGGTTAAGATTGAGGTGCTGTGAACAATAGGTTACAGGTTCAAATCCCCCTCCCCTTCTTTGTACTTTGTACAACGAAGTGGTGTTTTAGTGAGACCAGTTATTTTATTTGCAATTTTAGATTTGCTTAAATGTTTGGCAATTGGTTGTTAGTTGTCACCCGTTTTATTTGGTTGGTTTGACCAACTATTTATATTGCTTGTTTGACTATTGACGGTTTATATATTTATTGGTAAAATCAGTAGTAATTATAGATGTTTGATGCAAAATGAAATCAATAGCCAAAGGCCAATATAAAAGAAGTATAGTAAAACCAGTCTTTAACTTTTGGATGAAAATCTTTTCAATCACTCAAAAAGCTATCTGACTCGAGCTAATTCTATTCTTAATACTTTCAACTATATTCGTTTTTGAAATGTCTCACAATCCTAACGACATTTATCTTTTGAGTAAGTTAGCATACAAAGAAATGTCTTTATGATTAATCAGAAGAGTCATGTTTCACTCTATATCATTCTCCTCAATTTATGTGCAATCTCATATATTGTAGAAAAGGGGTAGTACTTATTTGTGGCTTGACCACATATATAGAGCAAAAGCTCTCAAAAAATCCATTATTGGCTATTTGAAACAAATAACTAGTTTTACCGAATACTAATGGTCTTCTAATGAGCGGACATTGTGGACACTGTGACTATTAACAACTGCTCCAATGACTCAAGATTACCAAGAATTATCGCATTTAGAGACTAAGGGTGAGCGGGATTGAGTACTCAATCAAAATTTTCAGAATTAGTCTTGCATTCTATTATTAGTCTAACCGTATCTGAGAATGAGGAATCGAACCCGCAAAAAACCGATCTCGAGTACCCAATCAACTTATAATTTTTTTTTTGGATATTACTTTTATCTAAGGCAAAGTGGGAAAATTAACTTAGTACTTAACCTTAATTTTTTTTTTAAGGTGAGAGTAGGCACCCTAAATTCGCAAAGTCTAGATTGTGCACACGCTTGTTCCGTTATGCATATAGCATGGTGCACACATGTACATGGCTAACAAGCCAAATATATCAGGATAACAAGCTAAATAAACACATATACATGACTAACAAGCTAGATAAACATATGTATGTCTCTATAGGTATATGTTCATTAACGTTGGTTTTTGCGTTTATAATCTAGTCCATCATGTTCATAGTGCGTATGATTTTCATCCCGGACGTTTGTATCTTTAGGCTAAATTGGTATCCTTTCAAAACACACGTCATTTGTATTTTATTCCCCCCCCCCCCCCTCTCCCACAGGCGACAGTCCCACCCTGCGACTGGATTCTCTTTGTCTCTCACCATTAAAGGTCGAAAATCATGGTTACACCAGAAAAACAAAGATTGAAAATCATATCATTGTTTTATCACTCTTTCTCTATGTACCAGAGTTCTTCCAAGGTATTAATTTCGCAACTTTCTCTTTATTGTTTGATTTAGGTTTTTGAGTTTATTGTTCACTAATTTGTGGCGGTGTTTGTTGCAAAAATAATTTGGTAGGTAAAGGGGGTGGAAGTTGAGTGATTAATGGAGGAAAGTAATTGCAAATGAATCTAATTTGGACTTAAGATGGATGAAAAAGCACTTAAGCTTGGAAATGATGAAATATTAGGATAATGTATGAAAATGAACTGGTTATCTATAAAGGGGAAAAAAAAGTTGTTATCTAGCGGAACATCCATGGTACATCCAAGCCTATTTTTTTTGCTCGTTTGGAGAGCTGGTAATGAGCAAATCATCATATTAAGCTCTTAAATTGAGCAAATCTTCATATTAAGCTCTTAAATTGAGCAAATGATTTACACATTAAAGCTGCCAAAATGAGCAAAAAAAAAAGCCATGGGTGCACCATTTTCATGTTACACCCGGGTGTATAATAAAAATTGCCGAGGAGTAAATAATAATGATTTCAGTTGAGGATGTAGGATAACTTTTCTTTTAATAGGTAAGGAGATATGCCCTATTGGATTGGAACTTCACATAGGACCTAGCTAAACAGGCAAGACCCTTTGAAAGTGGGGAAAGGTAGGGAATCACACCCGTAAAGTGCCTTTAGTGGGGTATGATCCTACAACCTACAAACCTTACCACTAGACAAAGTACTACTTGATGAGAATATAGATAACTAGTTACAAAAAGAGAGGAACTTTTATCAAATATATACACTATTTGCGACTTGTGAAATTAACTTCTCCAAGATTACATTAATTGTCATTGATATATTCACTATCTTCATATACCAGATACTACCTCCGTTTCATATTAATAGTTACACTTACACTTTTCACGCATGCCGATCCACTACTTTGAGCCTTTATATCTCTAACTTTGTATTTGTAAAAAATATAAAAAGTCGATATTCTAAAACTACATATCAAGACGAATCAAACAAGACCCCACATGACTATATTTTCTCTTAACCATAACTCACAAATGATAGTCAAAGGAAAATATGTGAATAGTGTCAAAAGTGAAAGTGTAACTATTAATATGAAACGGAGGTAGTATTAATTAAGCAAAGCTCTATTAGGTAGATGTAGCACATTTATTGTAATCTAGGACACATAACTTACTGGTGGTTGGTTCATCATCATCATAGAGTTGAAGGTCAGCTGGATGCCTTTTTTTATGGGTCTCTTTTGGTTGTGGGGACAAGTTGTGGAGCTTCTGTCCATTGAGATCCACATAATGGACAATATAGAAGAATATTGTTGGATTTTTTTGCTATATTTCTACCTTGGTGTATTGTTGCGATTTCTATAGTTTTTCTTTAATAATCTATGGCATTAGTTTTTAAGCTTGCATTTGATTGACAACGTATCTTTCTCCGTATTCTTTAAGACAGTAGCTTGCAGTGGTGCAGGATCAAGCCTTAAAAAATTTATATGTTAATTTCAATACCTTCAAAAATTCAGGATGAAGCTGGTAGGTTTCACTTGTCATTCTTAATTCCTCCTCATGTCAACATAACAAATGTAAGCAAACTTCAACTAAAATATACTCCCTCCGTCTTTTATTAGCTTACCCCTTTTGACTTTTGATACTATTCACATACATGACTTTGACTATCTTTTGTAATTTGTATTTAAGGAAAAATATAGTCATGTGAGATCTTGTTGGATTTGTCTCAATGTGTATTATCCAAATATCAACTTTTTGTAATTTTTGTTTATCGAAAATTAGAGATATTAAGGTTCAACTTAGTATCTCGGCAAATGTGCCCCAAAGAAAGGGGTAAACTAATAGAGGACGGAGGGAGTAATCAACAATTGAGCTGCTATAAGAGACATCTACCATGTTTTAAGCAAGAATCTATATACTTTAACTATATATGATCTTTTTAAATTACTAGATTATTATTACCGTGAAATGAAATACTGATAGCATTATAAGTAATATCTCGAATTTGTTGTACTAGTACCAGTAGCTTGTACCTTTCTGTAATAGACTGAACTAGACGGAGGGGTACTATAGGGAATACCAATATAAATCTGTTAGGATCTTGGGGAGTAAGTTGAGTACTTAAAGTAGAGGGGAAAGGAAGGATAAATATATCATATGAAGTCATCACTGATCATGTAAAGGTATTTTGGAAATATAATATGTTTCACTCTAAAGAAGGAATGTCCTGGAAATATGATGTGTTTCACTCTTCCTTGATGCTAACCTATGAATTATCATGAAGGGGGTATAATGGTTCAGCTTCCTTACTTGTAAACTTGAATTAGATTGCTTTCAACACTGATGAGTGATGAGTGATGACTGTTGACTGATGATAATTGTGGTAACTTGGATCAACTTCGTCATGACTTACATTATGAGGACGTAAGTTTTATTTTATTCATGACTCAATTAAACTAAATTTACTTTAGTTAGTTATGACCTACAATTCATGATTAGATACGATTTTTGCTAAATAGAACTTAATTTGTTGTAGTGATAAGAGGGTACCTCCAGTTTTGATATCCTGGCCAAAGAATGCTTTCCTGTCGAACAACTTCAAGCTTTCCTCCTCGTTTAGACGCTTTAATTGATGAAGAAATCCTTGAGGATCAACATGTGATACCAAGCTGTTATTACGTGTAGTAATTAACAATTTACTGCGAGAGTTTGCTTTAACTGGGAATGCACTTTTCAGAGAATCCCAATCACTGAATTTCCATATATCATCAAGAACCACCAGATACTTCTTTTGTTGTAACTCTCTGTATAGCATTCCTTCTAGCTGTTTTCCAGCGTCCCGAACCTCATTCCTCTTCTTCTGATCATCAGCAAAAAATCTGAGTAAAATCGCTTCTATAACATCCTTTGGTTGGAATTTTTGAGACACATAAATCCAAGCACACTTCTCAAACTGACCCCCTTTTACTGAATGATATAGTTTCCTAGCCAGAGTGGTTTTACCAGACCCTGCCATACCACTTATGGCAATCACTTTTTTCTCTTTGTTCATCAGCTGACCAACTAAAGTTTCCGTGTCATTTTCCAACCCAACTATGTCATCCACCGGAAGATGGGAATGAGTGCGTCTTAGCTCTGCCTTATTAGAGTGTAATCGTTTCCATGAGCTTTCGCCATAACTTTCTGGCTTTACTCCATAAGTAATCATTCTGGCTGATAACTTTGAGATCTTACTAGTTAATACATCAATTTCCAAGCCAACTTGATGAGTTGACATAACATCTCCAAGAGCACAAGTAGCCCATTTAAGCGCATTCCAGATTCCGTCATTTTTTCTGGGATGTGAAACCTTGAGAAGGTATTTTTCAAGAATGTCTTCAGCTTCATATGAGAAATCATTGATCTCTGCAATCCATTTGTGAATCATTTCATCATCATTCTTTTTCTCATCCGCGTTTCTCAGGAAACATTGAATCCATTCAAGCTCACTCTGAAGCCCCTCAACCTTATCTTTCACAGCATATAAGTACTTGGCTTCTTCCACCATCCATTTTCCAAGCTGTTGACCTGCTGATCTGAGCAAGGCTGTTGCCTCCATACTTCTGGGTGAAGTACCTAAGTGTGTGGTCAAACTCTTGGATGAGAAATTTGTCTAGGTTGTCACTTGTGATGTTACCTTCTTGTAATAATGTTTACAGATCAGTGTAGTTATCAACTTATCATGCATTGACTAATACAATTATGTTTTCATTATTAAATTGCTAGTTAAGAGGAAAGTAGCAAGAACCATCTTTTATTTATATACTAAAGAGAGAGATTTGGTCAATCATCAACGATCTCATATATCTTATACAACTCACCAATACATCCTTCCTGCCCAAAATTTCTGGTGATACAGTAATAAAAAATGACAGTACCAATAGAAGTCGTATATTTAGGGATATTTTAATCTATAAGTAGTTTGTGCACGATCTATACTCGGAGTAGTATATATGCATATACATATTCATGAAAAAGGTGCAGAGAAAGATATTAGTTGATCTCGCATGAAGATATTATTTTTTATGTATAAATAAATAATAGGAAAAATTGATGGGAATAATCCCACCTTTGGACGGCCTTCTTACAATAGTCCCAGTTTTAGACTAACTCAATAAAATCCCACCTTTTGCGTTATTTTCTTATTTTGGGTTACGTTTACCAGTGACGTGTTGGTAACCTGAAAAATCTTGTCTCAACAGTTAATTTTTATTTTTTTTTCAAAAAATATCTTCACCCAAATTTTATTTGTGGGTCGATTGAGTTCCAAATCTTGCTTGCTTCAGTTTTTTCAAATTTTCCCCATGAAGCTAATTCATGATTCTTGACAACTTCACCGACAAAAAAACTAATAAATTCCCATTATTCATCTTCAATGCAATTATAGTCTTATCATCAACTCCACAACTTATAAAATATATCTATTTTTTGTTTGGTGAAAATATCCAATTTGATAAACCTATTAATATCCATTTTCAACATTTTGTGAATTAACAGTTTGAAAATGTCTTGAATCACTTTCGTGAAAATCCCTAGTCATAACAAGAAGTGAAAGTGAAAGAGAAAAAATGGAGAAGGGGGTTGAGGAAAAATGTGGATTGCATTGGAAATTGGAATATAATATGAGTAAATAAAACAAGTGAGTAACGTTCATTGCCACATCACTCATTAACTTGCAATTGCAGGTTACCAACAGGTGAAGTTCCAAAATAAGAAGATAAGACAAAAGTTAGGGATTTTATTTAGTTCAAACCCGGGACTGTTTTAAGAAGATTGTCCAAAGGTGGGATTATTCCTATCAATTTTTCCTAAATAATGAAGGACGACAATTCATTCATACCCATTGGTTCGTATTGCTGCTTTTATGGTTGTCATCGTAGCGTATATATGGAATTGTCACTAATCACTTACATCCTGGATCTTTATGATTCATTGCAGGAAGTACCAAAGCTAGCAGAAAGGCTGCTTTGCGTTGTGAAGAAGCAAAATTTGAGCAGTATAACGTTGTAAAGGGAAGGTCAAGTGAGTAATGAGTTGAATAAGTAAATGTGAAACTGTCCAGAGAGGATCAAAACTACTGGAGTCTGGAGCATTAGTAAGTACTCTTTGTCTGGTTTAGTAGTTGGTGTTACTTTTGAACTTGAGCTCAACACTACTCGTCCACCCCTAGCTGCAGCTGATAGCTAACATTAGCACTGTGTTACGAGTTTAATATTCATTTGAGTCTTTCGCCCGAAAATATTTTCCATCAAATCAAACGCGGCTCTCAGGTCATAATTAAATGGCCCATGGACCGAACACCCATTTCCTTTGTTTTTAGCCTAAAATGGTCAAAAATTCAAAAAAAAAAAACATAAAACATGGGCTAGGCCCGCAGGAGGCACGAGCCCGTGGGCCTAGGTTAGGTCGTAAACTAAATTTGAAAATTTCAAACTCGGCTGCGGGTCTGGCCCGATCCATCATTTCTCCAAGCCCGTGGGCCGAGCTCGTGAACAGGCTCGGCCCATGCCCAGGTCTAGGTCATATGGTTAAAATGTAGGGAACTACGGATATTGAATTATAAAGGGATTTGCATACGATTTTCCTGCCTAACTTTATTGCTTGCTAATTAATAATTTAATAATGAAGGTTGTGGGGCAGCCTTGTGTACACACAAAAGTTTAACAGGGTTATTTATTTATTTTTATAAAGGCATTAAGACGTTTACATGCGAGATTAGTTCATTAGAATCTCTCGATTCCCCCGACAAAAATAAAACAATATTTTCCTCCGTCTCATAACATGATGTTTGTTTCTTTTTTACACGGTCTTTAAGATAAATATTTGAACTTCAATATGTTTAGTTCCTTATTAATGAAAAGTTGATATTATTAAATTACATCATCGAGGTGAATCTAACAAGATCATACATGAATATATATTTTTATATAAGAGTATTTGGTCAAAAATTTTAAAGTTTGACCTTAAAAGAGAGAAATGAACACTATATTATGAGACGGAGGAAGAGTAGTATAAGCTTTAGAAAGTTATAAAGTAAATATTGATACGCGAATCTTGGACAGTAACGCAATCAAATAAAAACTTTATAATTTTAAGGATTTTGCTATATGCATCCCTAAAGGCCTAAATGTTGCATGTATAACATAAATACACTACTTTAAATGAAAATAAGTTGTGAATTTATAGAAAAATTATACGTCATTCGCTGCATTATGCATATAGCTTTTCCCTAATTTTAATTACAAAAATTATTAAAAAAGATCGTCTAATTATAATATAAAAGTAGACCTATTCACTAAATGAATTAAATTAGTCACCAAAAGAAATTAACCTAATCACTATTGGGCTAATTCTCTTCTTAATATTAGGCTTACTATTGTCTAATTATAATACAAAAATGGGCGGTCTCTTAAAAGACAAATTTTTTTAATTAAAATATATATTAATTATATTTCCCTGACTTAAAATATGAGTTGTTTTAACTACTACTATTAGCTTATGTATCGGAGTATAAGCTGCTCTACTATCTTTTTTTTTTTTTTTTGAGGGGATCTGCTCTACTATCTTAATGTCACATTATAAATATATTTTATAGCATTACATTGTTATATGTTTGGAGTACTTTAAACTAAATCTCTAAATCCATTTCAAAAAAAAAGAAAGATTTATGTAACATCAACTAATTTTTTCGAATTTCGCATGCGTGAAAATTGCTAAATGACATGTACTTTGGATCAGATAGGGTATCAAACTATCAACTAGCTAAATTATTCTTGAAATTATAGTTGATAGTTTTATAGAGAAAGTCTTGTTTGAGCATATATTCGATAGCGTCTATCAAGCTAAGTTTGGTTAATGGTAAGGAAAAAACTTTTCAAACTCAAGTTTGGGGGTTTGATCCTCATTAGGGAAACTTTGGAAGAGGATTTTTCCTTATCATCCTCCAATTTCAAAGTGTCTGCTCGCAAATCTAGACCGCGTTAATTTGCAAGAGGTATCAGTCTGACATGACCGTTCATCTTATCATGGGGTCCCTAATGAAGGCCAAAAAAGAATATTCGAGCCCAAATGCGTTCCGAGTAATTAATCAAACTAAAGAATATTGCTCCCCATTAATCATGTTTTAAAGTTTGTTCATGCATTAGAATAAAGCTAATCAGTTACGTAAAGAAAATTGGAAGAAAAATTTATTCTTTCAAGATGTAGCAAAAGAGGGAAGTATGTATCAGACCATATTCTGAATTTAGAGCATCTTTAAAAAAACATTGTGGTACATTTCAACATTTGTATATCAATGCAAATATGCAATATGTACCCCCATGATTCTACAACATCGAACGAGCTTCCATTCTGATTATGTTTCTCTCTCTTACTCGTCTTCCTACACCTCATATACACATTCTATTATTTATATCCTTTTTCCTTAAAATATTATTTACTTTTTTTCCGATCATGAGGATCCTCGTTACGTTCTCTTCTATCAAACATAACAGTTAGACACAATGAAACAACAAAAAGTAGGCGATCTCTTATAAGACAAACTCAACAAAAAGTAGGTGGTCTCTTATAAGACAAACAAGTCACCACGTGGCGCTCTCCCTGGGGAGTTTTAGTTCATGTAATTCATGTACAATAAAAAAAATTAAGAAATTGCATAGTATAGGGTTTGATTCCAAAACCCTCAAGTACATATACTAAAGTTTTAACCATTAGACTAAGTTGTATTTGATGTTATTATCATAAAGTATTATATTAATAAATGAAATTTTTTCTTACCCGAGCCATAGCCCGGACTTAATAATTAGTTTTAATTTAAAAGTAGGTGATTTCTTATAAAATAAATTCATTAGATGAAAGTTTTTTTTTTCTTGCTTGAGCCCATGCTCATAAAGTTGCAATTAAGAATAGAAAAAGTTGACAAATCCTCCACTTTATGCACAGCGGCCAAGATTTGTCATCCTCCATCCTCATTCTTTAAGGATTCTCAAGAATATTTTTTTATCCATGCGGATCTCCATATACATATTGCTTTTAGCAGAAGAGTTTAAGGAAAATAATTAGTAAACATGGATTCATCATGTTTTTGTCATTATTATAGGACATATTTAGGCACATTACATATACTATTTTGAATAACAAAAAAAGGATTCCTTTATAGAAGGATGGATCTTTTTTAATGAGTATATAGCCCTATACTCATACTTTTGTGATCTTAGATTTTCAAATAACAAATATTTTGGCATAGTATACCATTTAGGTGTCACTTAGTTTTATTGTTTGATTATGATGTACTTATTCTAATATTGAATTTAAAAAATGATGGTCTGTATATATAATAATAACTAATTAGAGAACTAGAGAAGGACACCAGCAGGAAAGTAAATGCAAAAGCCAATGTTATTAAAAAAAATTTTGTCCTGTTTGGCAAATAGAGTTAAACCACGTCCGGTGCCACGAAATGATTGAGAACTAGAAACGGGATCGAAATGCATTTTTTTTTTCTTTGTATAGAGTTTAGCTGTTAGAGTTTAGAGTTTGATGTTAGAGTCTTAACTTTTTGTTCAGCAGACTTGACTGCTGATTTGACAAAAAAAAATAAATGTATTTGGTAATGGTTAATTGATTGCTAAAAGTTTATTGCCATTTGTTTGAGTAAAATGACATTTATAGATTCAATGCCTTTTTTTGCCTCTAATAATACTACTACACATGTCCCATGGGCCATGTGATAGGACAGAAATGTTTGTCTAAAAAAGAAGTGTAACATTTATTTTGTTACAATAATATTTAGAGAATGTAACGTCTATTTAGTTACGCATGAAGTATATAAGATTTGAATTTTTGATATATCTAGTTTTCTTAAAGTTGGAACTTGGAGGGAAACTTGACATTTAAAAAAGATGCCAATTACTAATTTCTAGCTAATTCTTTTTAGCTTTGCTAACGTCTATTAAATTTGATTACTTTGAGCATCAAAAAAATTAAAGTGACTTAATAATGTCGATGCTTAAATGTATTGAAAGTTTGTAATGTTTTTTTTTTTGATAATTTGAAAGTTTGTAATGTTTGTAACAATCAATTATTATAATTGAAAAAATAATCTTATTGCATGACAACAAATTGTGCTATTTGCCAGTTTGGGATATCTCAAATTACTTGTACCGTCCTTTTATATAGTAACATTTTCCTCCTTATCTTTTCCTGAATTTCATATGTGTCATTTGTTATGGAGGAAGTATTTAAGGATTGGAAGAGTAATATTAATACTAGTTTTTGGACCCGTGCATAATGCACGGGAATCCTTTAGTTTATTAAGTAGTTTTTTTCTGTTCCAAATCTATTAAATGTATAATTATTAGAATACATGCATATAAAGTTGAAAGAATATAAAATGTATAATTAAGGTATTAGCTGCTGAATTAAAATTTTATGATTTTGTATTCAAAATAATTATAAACTGGCTTACAACTCATGCGTTGCACCATTATGATTTATGTTACCCATGCTATATCCTTGTTAATTATATTGTACAATATAAATCATCTAGAATATATTATGCTAATGTTGTTTATCATTTTCTTTAATTTACCAACGATGTAATATTAGAAAAAATTTAGTGCTCACAAATGTAATATAACTGTGCTATATCCTTATTGTATCGTACAATATATAATGTTTGAATAAAATTTTACTAAAGATTTAGGGAAATATTTTAGTATATAGTTTTATGAAATAAAAACATGTACCTTGCTTAGGGTAAGTTAATAATAATTTGAAATTGGTTTACAACCCGTGAGTTAAATTATGACATATCACTTATTTGTAATAATTAGTATTGATCACATTGATTAGGGTGAAAATGGCTTACAACCCGTGAGTTGCACGATTATGACTAATGACTTATGACTTATAACCCGGGATTTGCATTCTAAAAATTGAAATCCATAACTCATGATCACATCGACTATGGTGGTTGAAATATTTTTGTCATTTAAAGTTGTTGGACCCGTTCAAAATGCACGAGATTTTTTTATATAATTTTAAGATTTTAAGACATTTCTTTTGAAAACGTAGTGTGATATTAGCTCACGATTCAAAGTTTTTATAGTCATATCATGTAATAAGAAATGTTCAAAACTGATTTATGACCCGTGCGTTTAGTGACTAATCTAGTTAATATTATGGTAGGACATATTAGCAACCATAATTTTAGAATAAAACATATTGACTGAAAAATTTGCCGCTCTGCCTGTAGCTTCACTCAGAAGCTCTGATAAAAACACAATTTGCACTACTATTACACTCAATCATACAACTACTTTCGCTCCCGCTTTATGCAGTCCCACTCACCCCCAATCTCTTGTTGTCTTACACCACCACTATACCGCACCTAGCAACCCACTTGTCACCACCCACCGAACCACCATGCCACGGGGAACTTTGACAGGCGTTATCTATTCAAAAAAAAATTGACAGATTTTACAATTTAAGGGAATAATTACACATAAATGAGAATCTTCAATGACCTGTCACAAAAGTCTAATCATATTATTTTCGTTATATATGCTTGTTTTATAGTCTTGTATCATTGTATGTTACGTTGAAAATTAATGTAAATTAATCTTTAATACCCTCTTTGTTCTAGAGTAATCCAAATACATTTTATTCTTTTTTGTCTCAAAATACTATTTAGACTTTCATGGTTGGAATGATCCTTCTACTTAAAGCAACTTATGACTTTTTATTTTTGTGGTTATCTTGCATTATGTGATTTTTTTTTTGGTATTCATTTATCCCTCAATTAATAATTTCAAATCTTATATTTTATTTATCATTACTTATATCTATTAGAAAGTATCAAATATTTGTTTATTTCATATACCTTGATAATTTTATAACTTTGTATGCTAATGTTCAACATTGTCATTGTCTGTAAAAAAAAAAAAGTTTCATAGGAAAATCTAATGAATAAACACAACCCTATTTGTGATTATAAACGTTCTAAAACGTTAAGTTTTGATTCTTTGTTTTTTGTACATGTTGCCACTTTTTAGTCCCACTATAAGTATCATGGTCTAAGTATAATATTTGAATAAATTTAGCACGTCAAGTTTGTTCAGCTATTGTTTAAACTTATATAGTATGATTAGTAAAATTTCTTAAGGTTTTCAATAAAATAATCAACCGATTTATTTAGATTTGACAATTTCGTGTAATGGATATAAACCTGGTTATCTTGGTTATATATATTAGTTTCTAAGTGATTATGCCCGTTGATGATGAAATTGATCTTGAATATGATATAATCCTAAATCTATTCATTGATATTTAAAGAGTTAGCTAATTTTCTTTCTTCTTTAATCTAGCATAATTTCAAAAAGGACATATTATGAACACGTGTTAACTTTATTTCACTTAGTAGTTGTTGTTGTTTCTTCTAATTGAGATCTAAAGAGTTTCCTAGCTTCTAGACCCGTGCATATAGCATGGAAAATCTTTCGTTTAATCAATATATTTATATTTCAAATTTGATTCGGTGCATATTTATAGTTAATGGTTACATTAAAGGTTGATAAAAAAAATAAGAAATTTTTTTATATTATGATATATTGATATTTTTCCTAAAATTAGGGTGTAGATAAGGATGGTCAATTTAAATGGATATTCAATTATCTATTTCACCCAAATTTCAAAAACAGATAAAAGTCCATATTAAATAGATGAAAAGTCCGTGGTGGTTTGTTGGATGGAGCTGGTGACACATTATTAGATTAGATTTTGGTGGTGCTATGTCCCATTCGTCACCCATTTATTCATTCGTTTTTTATATTTTATGTCTTAGTTTTTAGTAATAAAATCAGGGTGTTACCGTATATCTATATATTCAGAACATATCTATAAATATAAACCAAAACATCCTTCAATTTCTCGCAATAAATAATAATATATTAGTTTAAAATCTTCATACTTTGAAACATATATGAGTGCAGTTGGTTTGTTATGGAAAAGGGTTCTTATAATAATAAATTTTGATGAATAATATTTCTTCATGTTTACTGCTTGAAAATAGATTGAGAGTTAAAAGCAAATAATATTTTAATGTTTTTAAAATTGAGCAATGTGTTTTTACTAACATAATGCATAGTTGGGACTATTGGGAGCAAAATTGGATGAAAAATAATTTTGAGTGGGCGTTGTTGTATGCTTAGGCCGATTAGATAAATAAAAGTTGCTCTATATTTCTTTTCTATATTGTACAATTTCTGCAAGATTGAAGGAAATGTTTTATGTTCTTTAGAGTATAGTAAACATACTAAATCAAGGGGGAATTTTTCATCTGTTAAATAGATAATGTTCTTTATTGTATACGACTTTATGTTCTTTATCTTTATAGATTGATGTAAAACATGGACCATTAAGGGTCTGTTCTCCCCAACTTATTTTCAGTTCAGTTCAATTCAGTTCAGTTCAGTTCAGACCAGTTCAGACCAGTTCAGTTCAGCTCTTAACAATACTTTTACTCTCACATATCACTATTCATTTCAATTCAGTTCAATTCAGTTCAATTCAGTTCAATTCAGTTCAGTTCAGTTCAATTCAGTTCAGTTCAATTCAGTTCAGTTCAACTGTTTTATGCCGAAGAGAACAGGCCCTAACTCATTAAGGGTCTGTTCTCCCCAACTTATTTTCAGTTCAGTTCAACTCAGTTCAGTTCAGTTTAGTTCAACTCAGCTCAGCTCAGTTCAGTTCAGCTCCATTCTTTTGTAATCATTTTGTTAAATATTATTATTATGTTGGTCTAATTTATTTTACTAATTACTCTTATTTATTATTATTTATTTTATCTCATTATTAAGTATTATTATTATTATTATCATTATTATTATTGTTATTATTATTTCTATTATTTTGTTTATTATAGATTTATTCATTATTATTACCATTATTAGAAGGAACATGGTTTAGGTCAAAAGCACAAATGAACCCACGTTTTTTAGCCCATAAACTAATAAATCGCTCAAAACATTTATGATGCAATTTTGCGCGGTCCGACCCAATCATTAATTTATTACTAAATATATTATTATATTATTAAATCTAATTATTAAAATAGTAATATTAATTTACTTTTTATATATTATTGTTATTATATAATCATCATCAAGTATTAATATATTAATACAAACAATATAAAATAAGTATTATTAATTATCATTAATTAATAATAATAATAATAATATTTATGATTATTAATATTATTTATTCATAACTATCATTTAAAAATATCCAATAAATACTATTAATATTCATATTATTACTTATCATTATAATAATTATTTAATATTCATGTTATTATTGTTTAAATATTATTTATATATTTATTACATTCAATTTAATTCACTTCAATTCAGTTCAGTTCAGCTCAGTTCAGTTCAGCTGTTTTATGCCGAAGAGAACAGGCCTTAAGTTAGTACAAAATGAATTATCAAGCGAACGTAAGTTATATCATGAGTCTTGTTGTTATCTTGTACACCTATACAACATACATGACAAAAATAGCTAAGTCAAAGGCTTTATATTAGATGATAGAAAGCATTTATCATACTATGTTATCAGCAAGTTTAGCTTTTGTATTTGTGTACCGGTGGTTTCAATTTTTATGAGCCGTAACTTGTGAGGCATGGCAAGTTGGTTATGAAAAATGATTTGGAATTTTCTGTACAACATAACTATATAAACCCCTTTTCATTTTATTGACAATTAAAGAATGAAACTCCTTCGAAACTTTTATCTTCTCAACCCTATGTGCTGATGTGCAATTACTATTTGTTCAACATACTCCTCATATAGTTATATATAGCACCAGAATGACGTTTTTCTTTTAATTAATCATATATTGAATACTTCCCGATCACCCTTTTGTAACATCATTCGGTTTGCGCCATCTGATGCCCCCTAAGTAACTACTACTGCTGGGGGTTCTCGACTCTCCCTGTTATCGGACCAAGTACTGTTGCTGCTGTTTTGCCGTTCTACTATTGGTTGATTGTGCATTATTTTTATTTTTTTTGAAGGGAAGCGTTTTTTTTTTTAATATTGGTTGAATTATAATAATCAGTTATAATAAGATTTGATTTGTTTCTTTAATTGATAGAAGCTTGATTAATTTCCTTAGTTATTGTAATTGATTTTATTACCCTATTTGTTGCACAATGCACTCGGTGAAGGATGAAGGGTAATTAGAATGTTCAACATTAGAAAAACATTTGTGCCACGTGGCATAAGCAAAGAAAAAGCTGGAAAGTTGAGGGTGAAGAAGAGCAGAGGAAGCTTCCTGTCTTGCCACGTAGGCTTGAGTTTTCTTGCTTTAATATTATATATGATTAATTATAATCACCTCAAAAGAAAAAAATTATTAATTATTATTTCCGGTTTTTATTTGTTTACTCGTATTTTCTTTTGGGATGTTCCTTATTAGTTTACCTATTTGTTTCTATCTTGGAATGAGACCACTAACTTTCCATCACACATACATTCAACTTTAACATAAGTTAATAGTTTCTCTTTCCTTTTATGTCCCACAACATTATTTTTTCTTAAAACTTTGTGCAAAAAAAAACGAGTAAACTAATAAGTACCGGGAGTATTAATATAACAAGGCGTATGGGCTATTTTCGAGTCATCCCGTGTCAAGTTCCCACATAGTGCACATCTTCATTCCTCATGAGTCATGCTCATTGAGTCATTGTTGAGTGCTACTTCTACAATCCTGGTTCATTGCAATTTCCCAAGGTCTGATCTTTGTCCCTGTTTCCCGATTTTATTTTTAAAATTTAAAAAATCATATGATATAGATGGTAATGTTGTATTATGAACTTGTGAAAGTATTGTGTCAGACATTCTGACACAATATATTTGGTCGGACCAGAGCTTAAGTGAAAGAAATTAATGGCAGCAACTCACGACCACTCCTCTGTCTCCTGCAAACCGCTTGCCACTCCAACATCCTCTTCTCAGCCAGCTCCCTGCCGACTCCGATGTCTCCCACCGCAAATCTTCTTTCGAATTGTGGGGCTTGGCACCTCATGTTTGCATCATTAATTTTCTTTGTGGTTTACTGTTATATGAAGCACGAACTTGCCACACCTATTTATATCATATGCATAGGAGAATTCAAAGAGGTTAACAAGATAATTAAAACTGATGAGTAAAGATCAGTCTCTTTTGTTTATTGTTTGAGTTTAATGTTTTCAGTTGGTTTTATTTTTCTTTCATTTAGTCGAATTTTTTTTTTCAGTTAGTCGAATTATTCTTTCAGTTTGTTGGTCTATTCTTTCAGTTGGTTGATTTATCCTTCAGTTGGTTACTTTATTCTTTCAGTTGGTTATTTTATTCTTTCAGTTGGTTATTTTATTCTTTCAGTTCGTTCCTTTATTCTTTCAGTTGGTTGTTGGTCAGGCTGGTCCGACCACTTCCATTGTGTCAGACGAGTCTGACACAATACCTTCTCTATAAACTTAATACATATACTAATTATGTTTATTATAAAATAATAAAATACTGAAAAAAAATACTTTTTTGTTTTTGTTTCCATAATCGTCATGCTTTCGTTTTGAGTGGGAATGTATATTTCTACCCTGAGACCATTTTCATAACTTAACCTTACTATGTACTGTATAAAATTAGATACACATTTTAGGTGCTCCTGGGAGCATATTTTGCACTTTTGTTTGCAAATTTGTACGTAAATGAGTAAAATGTAAAATGTGCAAAAAATGTGAGAGAGAGCACTAGTACTAGGGGATCTGTATATCATATCAAAATGCAAGTAATAAAATTTGAACCCTAGACATGAAGTCACAAAGACTAAAACAATATTGTATACCAACTATGGTATGGTATATGTAGGGTATACTTTTACAAAATATAGAAGATTTATGAAATCATGGGGGATCATGGCCCACTCCAGCCTCCTAGTTCTGCCACTACCTGGGATAAGTTTCAGGTACAAACTTAGTGCGAAGGCTAAAGTTGGACAGGGATCGTAGCGCGATGGCCCACGTGCCAAGCCAGAGGTGGACCGTGCCTAGAACGGACCAAGACAAAATCGTATCATGCCGAGTTCCAAAAAATAAGGTCCGTGCACAGACCCGATCCATGTCTCCTGCAATTATATCATATCAAAATGCAAATAATAAATTTTAGACCCTAGACATGAAGTCACAAAGACTAAATTAATATTTTATACCAACTATGTTATGGTATATGTAGTGTATAGTTTTACAAAATATAGTAGATTTCTGAAATCATCGGGGACCATTGCCCACCCCAACCCCTACTTCCGCTACTACCTGGAATAAGTTTCAGGTACAAACTTAATGCTCCCGGGAGTACTACGAAGGCTAAAGTTGGACAGGGGTCACGGTACGACGACCCATGTGCCAAGCCAGAGGCGGACCGCACCTAGAACGGGACAAGACGAAGTCGTATTATGTCGAGTTTCAAAAACAAGGTCCATGCACAGACCGAACCATGTTTCTTGCAAGTATGTCATATCAAAATGCAATAAATTTTGGACCCTAGACATGAAGTCACAAATACTAACATAATATTCTATATCAACTATGGTATGGTATATGTAGTGTATATTTTTACAAAATATAGTAGATTTCTGAAATCATGGGGGGGAGTGGGGGACCATGGCCCATCCCAACCCCCTAGTTCTGCCGCTACCTGAGATAAGTTTCAGGTACATACTTAGTGCTCCCGAGAGCACTACGAAGGCTAAAGTTTGGCAGGGATCGTGGCGCAACAACCCACTTGCGAAGCCAGAGGTGGGCCGAGCCTAGAACGAGCCAAGACAAAGTCGTGTCATGCCCAGTTTCAAAAAATAAGGTACATGCACAGTCAGACCCATGCCGGGCGACTCGTACCTCACTAGGAATTTTATATTTTGTGGATCTTTTCTGCTCAAGAGTGTGCCAACTGGTGGGGCAGTCAGCCGTGCTAATTCTGCACTCTTGTCAAAATTTTAAAATGTTGTCCATGCACGACCCATGACTTATGAGTGTGCCTCTCGTGTCGTGTCGTGCCAAAAGTCGGCTCGTGTTGCGCTGAGCCCAACTCGTGCCATGCCAAGCTAGCTCTCGTCCCAACCCGACCCGACCCAACCCAACCCATTGTTACAAAGGCTTTGAAAATTAAACCCTATTTCTTTTTCAATCTCATATACATCGAATTAAAATTTAGAGAAATATAATTCTTCGTATTTTATTCATATGTCACACCAAATTGATCTTAGTTAAAGTTATTTTCCCCCTAAAAGACCAAAATGATTTGAAATCACAACAAAAGTTACACAAGTTATTAGAATAGACAAATCTAATACTAATTGTCTACCAAGTCCATCCTATTCCATTTTACTCTAACCTAACACTATTCTAGGTATCTATTCTCTTCTCCTTTTTTTTTTTTTTTGATTCTCGAACTACAACATACAGTTTCAAAAAATAACTCGATAGTCTTACAAAATGGATTAAACTAGTCGTTAAATGGATTAAATTAGTCATTGAATGGGTTAAAAAATATCATTACTGAATCGATTAAATTGGTTACAAAATAGTTTACAGTAGTCTCTACATAGATTTAACTAGTTACAATATCAAAATATATAATATTTTCTCTTTTTAACATTGAACTTGGACCATTACCTAATTTTAAATCAAAAATAGGCGATCTTTTATAAGACCAATCGTAAAAATTAAAGGTAGCGGCGGTGGATTCTTATGGTCTATGGAGATGTTTGGTGGGAATCATAAAACTAACTGACACTCCAAAATCAATAAATAGAGAAAGCAAAGCCCATCTTCCTACTTATATTAAACACTCCAAAAAAACTTCCTCAGTTTTTTCCTCCAAACATTTTGCATATTCATATCGTCTTACACTTGGACACCTCTCTTTTCTTCTTTCTCCCCTTTTTTCTTAAATCCTTCTCTTTTTCTGTTCTTCAACATTTAAGGTAAAAAAAAGAAAAACAGGGTATAAGGTGGGAATTTCCTCAAAGTTCATTAATTTTTTGATCCATCAAAATATTTCTTGTGCTAGTTAAAAAATCTAGAAAAAAGTGGGTTTAAGAAAATAAGTTAAAAATATGAAGGAACAATTGCTTGATTATCTTTTAGTTCCTTTGGGTTTAATGATAATGGCGGGTTATCATGTTTGGCTTCTTCATAAAATCATCAAACAACCCACAAAAACTGTTGTTGGAATTCATGCAATTAATCGACGTTTCTGGGTTGAAGCTATGATGGAGGTATTTTCCTTATATTTTTCATTTTTGGTACTAATCTTGTTAATTTTTTCCAAGGTTTTATTTTTAATTTTCATATTTATCAGCATTTTTTGAAGTTAGTAAAAAATAAAGTTCATAGTAAAAACAAGAAATAGTGGGTGTTTGTTGTATTTTTTTTTCGGGGGTGCATGCTGGTACTTTGTATGATTCGTTTCATTTGATGAATTTTATGTTAGTACTTTTTGATAATCAGCTCAGAATATATATCTAATTTAACTTTATTTTTAGTTCATAAATCATAATGGTATGCATATATTGGCTTAATTCATGAATTTTATGGTTATTTTTTCATGTGCAATTGAATATGAATCCTCAAGGATGCATGAAATGTGAAATGGACTATTTAGTTGTGTAGAGCCCATACTAAATTAATTTACCAAATTTCCCCTCTAGCATGTTTACCACCAAGAGTTCTGTATATACTCCCTTCGTCCCATAATATAGTACTCCTTCCATTTCCTAAAGATCTTCCCACTTACTGTTCCTACAGATACCAAGAAAAATCAAGTTGTGTGGGGCATGGTGTGAGTAAAGTAGGAGAGAGAAAGGAGTCAAGATAAATAAACAAATAAAAATGGGTTAAAGTAGGAGAGAGAAAGGGAGTAAAATTGAATTAATAATGTAAGGATGGACCATATGATAGTGACATGAGAGGGTAAATAGGGAAATTTGTTTTGCCAAATAAGGAATAAAGCAAAAGAGGGAAGATCTTTTGGAAACACCCTTAAACGGAAAGAGGGAAGATCTTTAGGAAACGGAGGGAGTATAGTACTTGTTTTTTTACACAGTCTCCAAAACAGACATTTGACCTTCCATATCCTTCCATATCTTCAATTCCTTATTAATAAATTTTCTTACCAAGTAATTTATTTGCATCTAAACACAAAGCATCAGTATTGTTGTTAGGTTGGCCTCCGCGGTAGGAGGTTCACTTAGTTTTTCTTTCCTTGGTCAAAAGAACAAAAACAAAGCATCACTATTGTACTTGTACAAATGCAAGATACATTTGAGCTAGTAAAGACCATGAAGATTATACTCCCGTCGCCCCCCATTGCTTACACACACACACATGAAGCGAGACATAGTTTTAGGAGAGCGAAGTTTGGAATCGTGTTTTTAGTTATTGTTGTAGAAAAGTGAATGTGATTGTAGTTGATGGGTATTTTGTTTATTGCATAGTAGTTTGGATTGGAGATAATTGATAATTTTTTGTTTAAGAGATAGAGAAAAAGTACATTTGATTCTAGATGCTGGGTAATAACTATTCTAGAGTAAATTAACCTCTTATGTTTCAATGGTATCACTCTCACCAATCCCTATGGTCTCACTCCTTCCTTCTTTTACACAACTAACAATTATTCTTGAGTTTCTAAAAAAAAGGTCCATTTCCCTTGTGTTAACTTTTATGACTTCTACCAGGTGGAGTTGATACGAGGGCGAAACGGTAGGACCATATGACCATAAAAGGGACTGTGCAACACAATATTTTGGGGACATCAATATAAGAAAAATAAGAACAAAGTTAGGGGAAATATAGAACTCGTTGTATCCACTTTTCAAGCTACAACCAACAAAAAGGACCCACAAAGATAATCATCTTAAAAATTTGGCCAAAAACATGTGATTAATCTATTATGGCCGTATGGGATGGAGAGGGAAATGTTGAAGAGAGGGAAATGCAGATGTGGTCCATTCCTAAGTAAGAAGTGTTTGACCTACTTAGGTTTCATAAAAGACTAATCGTGTAAACCTATTCGAGAAGTGCATTCAAAACTTATCTGAATGTGTCTATTCACCCTCTCATTTTCACTTACAAACCACTAATATGAAAAAGAAACGAGCTTATGCGAAAGTAATATACGCCCAAACACCAATAGTTGACACTGTGCTCCTATGTAGATTACGTCCCAAGATTTGATTTTCCTTTCGACTTGTATCTTCTTTTTTTTGGGGTATAGCCGTATAAGGAGCCACAAGAGCAATGATATTGACGAGACCTGATCTAGGTCATGTACTACCCTACATGACTTCATCAACTAAGTAAACATACACTCTCCAGTCTCCACTTGTATATTAGTTATGAGGAACGTTAATCATCTCCTAATGGCCATAAAACAAAGAAAAAACACCCTCTTTTCCCGGTGTTATAAAAAGAGTTACACTATTTAGAGAAGTGATCTCTAAAGGAACAAAAAAAAAAAGAGTAACTAGTTTGTTATTTTGTATTAGAGTTTTCCCTACCATCATCCTCTCTCTCGTTCGATGAAGATCTCTATATAACCTTTTTTGTATAAAAGTGGATTTGGGAGAAGGAGGTGCGTTTTTGTAATGAACTGATATTAGGCGGAGGGTAATTTTGGTATTATCTTGATTAGTAGCTTGGGGAATAAGCTAGGTAGATTATTAAGGGAAATACTCTATATATAGAGGTAAGGAGAAAGGGAAAGACATGCTGAATTTTGATGAGTGGTTTTAAGTGAACTTTTAAGAGTTCTTTTGGGAGAAAGCAAGCCTCTCGAAAGCTTGTATTTATCCTTCTATCATCAGTTTCCAGAAAATTATCTATTCAACTCTGATTTTACTTGTTAAATCTTGTCCTTAATCAGTCCAAGTTATGCTAGTTCATAACAGTTTTTTAAGCGAAAATACAATAACTGACTGCAAGATACACAAGTTTGTATCATTTCTTACCCCTTCCCCCTAAATGAAAGAAATATGTAATATTCGCCAAAGTCTCTTTGATTCCCACAACTATATGTTTTACTTCTAATTATTGGTATATACTAAAAGACTTCAATGAACATGCAGGACACAAAGAATGCAGTGTTAGCAGTGCAAACACTAAGGAATAACATAATGGCATCAACCCTCTTGGCATCAACAGCCATAATGCTCAGCTCAGTAATCGCCGTTCTAATGACAAGCCGAGGGACTAGCAACATGTTTGGGCTTGTTTTAGGGGACGCGAGCCAAATGGGATTCTCTGTAAAGTTTTTCAGCATCTTGGTTTGCTTTCTCTTGGCGTTCTTATTAAATGTGCAATCAATAAGGTATTATAGCCATGCTAGCATCCTCATCAATGTGCCCCTGAAGAAGATATCTTCCCCTTACTTGCCAGCAGACTACGTGGGGAGTATTGTTAACAGGGGAGGCTACTTCTGGTCCCTCGGTCTGCGTGCCTTCTACTTCTCTTTCCCATTGTTTCTTTGGATCTTTGGTCCTATACCTATGTTCGGCAGCAGCATAACTTTGGTTATCTTGTTCTTCTTCTTGGATTACACCGTCGACTTTAGGGGTCTGAATGATGGAGAGTGTGTTTTGCATGATAATGATGTAGAACAAGCAGCTAAATAGACTTGCTTGCTTTAATTTCATAGGTCTCACTAGTTCGAAAGATATGATAGTTGTTTCTTGTTTGTGCTAGCCAGGTTGATTTTTGGTAGGATTATCTACATAAAGAAACATCAAGGCATAGAATGGGGAATAAGAAAATAAAGCAATTCATATTCAATCCAAGTTGAATTGAATTGCATTGCATTAGGACATTTTTCTTTAGCATCTTTGGGTATTTCGTGTTAAAAGTGACTACACATATCTATAAGCTATACGCCTAGTTCGCCTTGTATAATTTCTTTGCCTTTTACATTCGAATCCAGTCGTTACATTACCATACATGAAACTACTATCAATTTGGATTCTTATGTAAAACGCTATTAAATGTGTTACTACTGATTAATGGAGTAGTCTTCCATTGATCAATAACATTTATCTCTATTAATCAGTAAAATTGTACTTCATTGTTAAAATATAATAGTGTAAATATCAAGTGAACAAGACAACTAACAAGTTACAAACGGATGAAATATGCACAAACCAAGCCTAACAAAAATTAATACAGTTGGCTACTCATAGAATAGAAGTGCAAAATCTTTTTAATTGCTTTAAACCAAGAAGAGGCTGCTAATCTGCTATTAAAGCTATAGCTAATAATGGGTTACTTTTGTGGACATCATGTGACTTGTGCAGTTGTGCGCAAAGCTTCTTTCGGCTGTAGTTTGATGATGAGAAAGATAAACTTTTCACTTTTTTCTTTCAAGTTTGGAGTCACTATGATGTCAGGGGATATCCATGACACATTTATACTTCTCTAAGTTTAAGTTTGAGGGATATTCTTTTCCCTCCCATTTTTTTTATATAAGTATTATATTATTGTTTTCACTAGTTTTTAAGATGTCTTTTTTCATTTTTTTTTGTATACTTACTACTTTTGGATGGAAAAAGAAAGAAACAAATATAATAAGATTACTTTTTGGTGGGCCAAGTTTTCTAATAAGGAAAGTTGAAACAATATAACAAGTAAAAAAAGCAACCATTTTAGAAAAATATAGCAAATAAAAAAAAGCGGAGGTAATACTAAGGGCCTGTTCTCCCCAGCTTATTTTCAGTTCAGTTCAATTCAGTTCAGTTCAGATCAGTTCAGATCAGTTCAGTTCAGTTCAGCTCTTGACAATACTTTTACTCTCACATATCACTATTCATTTCAGTTCAGTTCAGTTCAATTCAGTTCAGTTCAGTTCAGATCAGTTCAATTCAATTCAGTTCAGTTCAGTTCAATTCAGTTCACTTCAGATCAGTTCAGTTCAGTCCAGCTATTTTATGCCGAAGAAAACAGGGCCTAAGAATCTGTTTTTTTGGGCACAATTTCAGTTCAATCCAGTTCAGCTCATTTTTGTTATGTTCAATTATTTTCCTCTTATAATTTTACTTTAATTGAGTTCAATTACCTTCCTTTTACGGTTTTACTTCAATTCCATTCAACTCGTTTCATTTCATTTGAACCTAAAAAATTAGGGCCTAGTATACATATAGCATACCTATCTTGGTTATCTATGGAGGGGGAGTGCTACGAAATTGATGACACATTTGACAAAGTCATGTACTCTAATGTGGACATTTCTGTTGGTCATAAATTAATATGATCTTGAAAACCTAATGAACTATAATAAATATATTCAATTTTCTTACATAATCAATTTTTGAATGACATAGTCGATTTATTTTAATATAGTCAGTTCTTGTGTAGTATGTGTTTTCGTTTTTGGTGCCCAAATATATAGCGTTTGTTTCTTTTTTTATTTACATATTTCCATGATTTGATTAGAAAATTATGCCACCATTATTATTCATTTATTTGCTTATTGGAATTATTTTTTATTTTGTTTATTCAACCCAAGGGTTGAACTAGTTATACATTTAGGCTCCGTTTGGTTGGGTGTAGAACATTTTTAGTGTAAAATGATTTTCATAGAAAATAAATTTACAATGGAAAACAAAATTCGAAAACAAGTTTTTTCGTTGTTTAGTTCTATGTAAGAAAAATAAAGAAATGAAAGGAAAACTTTGGAGTGTACAAGATAAATAAGGAAAAGGAAGGAAAATTATTTTCCCTTTATCTTGAAAGGAAAATAATTTTTCATCATTAGAAGAGGAATTTTACTCCTAGGGAAAATGTTTTTATCCTCCTTTGCAAACCAAACAATCTAAAATTGAAAATAAAGGAAAATAATTTTTGAGGAAAATGTTTTACGCCGTACTAAACGGATCGTTAATGTAAATTATTCTCCATTCTCTCTCCTAAATCAATTTCTTTTACTCCCACAACATTTATTTAGGTAGAGAAACATTCTTTACCTCTACTTAGATTCTACTCACCTCAATTCCCGTAAAAAAAAAAAAATCAAGCAAAAGGTATGGGAATGAGTATAAAATACATGGAATTACGACAATGTATATATTTTGGTGTATTTAAGACGTTACTAAGAAGAAGTAGAACGCTATTTAGCAACTCAATTAACATAACCTCTTTTACCATTTCTCCTTCCCACACACAAAAGAACAAAATAAAGTTAATAATAAAATATAAATGAAGCAATTTTTGAGGAATAGAGGAAATAAATTATATTTTTTTAAGGTAAGGAGAATTCCCTTGCAAGGAAGGGAGGCAATTGGAGATCCTTCTTGTAAAGGGTGAGAATCGAATCCCTATCACAGAGATGGAAGGAGGACCATACAACCACTAGGCCAACCTTGATTATCGAGGGAATAAATTACATACATATATTTCTATACAAGAGAGGCTACCCATTTACAAAAGAGGGCTGAAATCAATTATTTGTTTTTTATACATACATATATTTCTATACATATATTTCTATACAAAAGAGGCTACCCATTCCAGCTTTTGTTTTTTGGCTGAAGAATAAATAGCCCTACAGCTTTAATATACACAATACACCTAACACCAACAGTTTCTCTACAAAATTAACAGAAGTTTTATGTCATCAATGATCTAATGCTTGACTGCAGCTATACAATAACCTTAAATAAAAGCACCAGAACTCATGAGTAAGGTCTACCCTAAAAAATAAAAATGTACCGTTCCTTTCTTTCCAAATGCACCACCATACTGCTCTACCGGTCTACCCTAAAAAAGCTGTGCAGATTTTTTTTTCTTTCGAAGTGCACCACCAATCCATCATATATTCATATGGCTCTACGAGTCTACCCTAGAAAATGCTCTGATATAGTGATATCTTTCTTTTCAACTGCATCACCATACTGGCGACAGAACGGTCCTCAACACTTCAACCGTTTCAATGTTTACTTCACCATTAACTATCAATTTGCACAACTGCGCAACATTTTAACCAATCAAAACTTAATAGCAGATACTTTCAACTTCAACTTCAGTTTACCAGCTTGCACTAATATCTCTTTTTTCGACGGTTCCACGTTAAGAACTGTTGCCTTCGTCCCAAGGGAAGAAACTTGCACAGTGTCACCAACCTTGGGTAATATAGATTTTCTCTCTGGACCTTCAATGACAGCAGCTTGTTAGAAAATTGAGGAAAAACTGTTATAGGCCGCAAGCACTAATAAACAATTACTCTAATATCTTCCCTTTCTGTCCTAAAATCGGGGTCCTTTTTACATTTAGAGGTTTCCCTTTCTTTTTAAGTAGTAAATTTTGATTCTCAAATATGCCCCTTCATTAGATGGTTATCTAAAGTATAGCACAAGCATTTAGAAGGGAAAAATGGGAGCAAGTACAGGAATAGCATACGCATACCACAAATTAAAGAGGAAGTATGTGAAAGCAAAGGAATTATTGATTAGTTATACCTGATGTTGATGCCTTGACCTCCTCAACAGAAGATGCACTTCCATTCTCTAGGGTGAGACGATTAGCACCTGTTGCGGAATGCTGACTGTTAGCTGGCGTAATAGGCGGATGTGTGTTGGCTTCTTCAGGATGGGGACTTTTACGTGCAGAAGCACGAGACTGACGCATCTTTTTGTGAAGAGCTGAACGTGCCATTGATGCAAAATCTAATATTTGTTGCATCAGTCTATATCTCGAATCAGAACTATGCTCGTCAAGCTTTCTCTGGACGTCCTGTACTTTCTCATGAAGATCTCTGGAAAGCCTATTAACAAAGACGTGTAGATATGCTAATTAGGTTCTATATTTCACTTCTCCCTCAACAGCCTAACATCCCTCCCAACACAAACAGATAGAACAGGAAAGCAAGATGACAATTGATGTCAAGAACTAGCATTATTTACTATTGTCCAGTCACTAAACTCACTACAGAGAGACAGGTGAAAGCAAACTCATATAGTTCCAGGGAATGCAAAGGTTGTCAGTAGTCGGTAAACTCAAATCACCCAAATAGCAAGGGAAAAGAAAAGAGCAGAGAGGAACATGATTAACCAAGGATAATTCAATCCTAAGACACTAAAATGGTCACACAGTGCGTCATCACTGACCATAAAGAAAAGCTGAGAGTTTAAGCTGTTCTAAAAGTTTGAAATCCTAAAATAATGGGATCTCATTGACTCTAGAGTCTAGACAATGACGATAACATATTATTAAAATATCTCTTTGATTGAAGAATGCGAGTTAAGGGGTTTAAACCTTTGGACCAGAAATGGGAAGCAGTGCTGCCCACTATAGATAGGTTTCCTACAGAAGCAATCAGCTGAGGATGAGTAAAAGACACCTTAACAGAATCACAGATCAAGCGCAGCTCTTATAGACAACCAAGGCTCTGTTTTCACCTTAAGAAAATTATTTCCAGAGAGATAAGTTCATATTAGATACAATAAGGGCAAGGTTAATTCACAGCTAGACTAAGTTCACTTAATTCAGATTCAGGTGAAAAGGATACACCCTAAATGGGTATAGCACACAAGGGCAAGGTTAATTCACAGCTAGACTAAGTTCACTTAATTCAGCTTCAGGTGAAAAGGATACACCCTAAATGGGTATAGCACACAAGGCACATTATCAATGAAGGCCAGGAATGAATAGCTCAAAGTCTTTCTACACAATCTCCACATGCAAATGTTTTTTTTTAAAGAAAGATATCAGCTCACTCTTTCTCTAAAAAAATATAATCTGCATCACCTAAAAGCTAGAACGATTCTCACCGCAGATAATGTTGTGCTTCGTCTATATATTCTTCAACATCTAGCTTGAACTTCTCCAAATCATATATGACCTGCAACATTGAAAAAACATCTTTTGTATATGTGAAGATTAATTCATAAAAAATGCTGATCAGGACAAGTAAACAGGCAGCCATGATAGTAAACAGTTTAGGGGTTGTAAGACTATCTGCTCATATAACTTTTCTCTTTGTCAAACCATCACCAAATGGTAATACGCATATTCAGATTTCAAACCACATTAAATTTAGAAAAAAAAGAGGGAATAGAAGTACCGTTCATAATGTCTACAACATCAAGTTTGGAAGCACAGAAGAAATGATTTGACACACTTGCAATAGTTATAGCACTATGTAACCTTATTACGTTTTCTGCATTTTCCAAAAATGTTCTTTAACCTTTCCAATAATAATTTTTGGTTAGAGCCTAAAAGCAGGCTGCACAACTCTTAAGCTCCCCAAGCCCAGCATCAGCAAGATAGATTCAATATTGGAGTACAATTTTGTAGCTGGTATTTGTGTTGGTGCTGATATTAATAAAATGCTAAGCAGAACCAAGTGAAGGAAATCAACGCACTGTGAGAAAGAGATGTGCTTTGCATGGTATTATACTGCTAATATAATACAAGAACAAACTGATGTGAAGTGTACAAGTAAAATTTCCACTGCGGAAGCAATACAAGAGAGACATTACAGTTCCAGGGTTTCTCCCAAGAAACTTTCATCTTCCCCTAAAATATTCCTCTCTGTTAGAGCAATTACAGAGAGCATAACAAGAGAAAAGAAATATCTATAATTTACCTCATCTATTTCTGCACTGGCCGTTCCATATAGTCCACGAGCATTATTTATGACAGTATTAGGCAGCCCGAGCCTTTCTGCTATATTTATAGCATTTGAACGTCCTGCAATTAAAACATCACAGTATTAGCATGTCCCAGAAACATTCTTTAACAAATTTGAACAGGGTGAGTGGGCACAGAAACAAGGTAACTCGGACCCGGCACAAAACCTTATCCAAGAAGATCTAATTTAAACTAAAAGCCCCGAAGGCAAGAAGAAAAATTTGATAGCAAGGAATTTATTGGCCTTCACCAATGGTGCACAATACAACACAAACAACAAAGCCTTAGTCCCAAAATGATTTGAGGACCATGGTGCACAATACCAGGGCAGGGGGGTGGGGGGAGAAAAACAGCAGACAAAAAATTCTTAGTTATCAAGAATTAATAGATGATTATGCTATTTATAGCAACCTGGAACTCCCCAAAGAATCTTGTAAGTTGGCTTCAAATTGACATCATCAAACTCCATGCATGCATTCTCAAACGCGTCATTGCTGTCAAGAAGACATTCGCAAACGAAAACATCAAGTCTTCTGAAGGGATCAAAGCTTTCCAGACATTATGCGCCAGGAGCAAGGTGTTGCAGAATATGTAGATGAACATATAAATGACTTAAACAGAGACAGGAGAGAGAGACTTATGACTCTTAAGTCACTTGGATATTACTGTCTTACTGATAGTCTTCTTCAGTAATATACCTGTACTTGAGGGTTTTGAGTTCTCCATGATGTGTTGTGGCTATGGTTAGTAAAGCTCCAGCTTCAGCAAATGACTCAAGAATAGACATGCCAAGTGCTGCTCCCTCTAAAGGATTAGTGCCAGCGCCAATCTGCAAATGTGAAGAACAAACCGCTGTCAGTTCTGAAAGATGTCTTTTTAGCTTGAGGAGATGCTGATATGTCATTGAACAGACATCACTCTTAGCTTCAACTATATATAGACAAAACAAACTTACCTACCAGTTCCATTGTGTTGCAGAACATCAGATAATGCATCAAAAGAGTAATAAAAATGATGTCATAGGAAATTAAAATGGCTATCAACATGAATCACAAGTACATACTTCGTCCAAAAGCACCAGGGACTGATTGGTCGACCTAGCTTGTATATCCTGTGTGAGCCGTACAGTAGAAATTAGGTTTAACAATTGAGATTGAACCGTTGAAGCAATCTATTTAGCAGTGAGTGGCAAGCAATTAAAGGATAAAACACCAAACCAGGGATTTTTGAGACAACCACAATAAATATGTCCATGTCCCCCCCCCCCTTTCCCCCCCCCCCCCAACATGCATATATAGAAATCACGGTCTATCATTTAGACAAACTAGGAAACAAGAACCGAGACTGTGATAAGCAAGAAAAAAGATTGATTAGAACTCTATTCTTCATCTTGCTTTTTGTACAGGAATATTATTTCACGCTAGATGACTTTGATGAGTTAGAATACATCAATAGACAAACGCCACTTTGTTTAATCTTATTCTAGAAACTACCATAGTACCATCTAAAGTACCACTCAACTTTATGTAACAATGCAAAATGCACAAAAAACTGGAGGTAACCTGCACTCACTGGTAAACAAGATCCCCATCTAGATAACCTAAAACTTACTAATCAAAAAGAAAGACAAATATTCAGAAACATCCCATCACCATGTGCACCTCCCTACTAAAAGTCCTGGAGTAGCCATCCCTAGTCAAAATTTAAAACGATATTTTAAAAAGTCTCCTTCTCCAGGACATTCAATCAATGCATTCGGTTAATAATCACATGCAGCAGTAATTTACCTTTTTTAATTACCAGCAATCCTTCCTCAATCAATCAATTAATTACTCTTTAAGTATTTATTTTTAAAATATTGACAATATCGCTCCCAACTATGGTTGGTCAACTTTGAAGTGTCTCAACTTTCAATTAACTAGTAATGGTCCCAACTAAAGAGTTGTCTTTCCATACCGGTCCTTAACCTAAACTACGCTGCTAAAGAGATTCAAAGTGTCACGTGGTATGTCTTTTATTGTTCCCAATATTTTTTTTCCAAAAAATTTAGCTGATTCCTCGCCCTCTTTTTACCTCTCCAATCTCCGCCCATCCCCCTTCTTTTCTCTCTCCACCCAACCCCCTGCTGCCCACCCACAGCAGCCCACGGGACCAAACCCACCTTATCGGCATGCATCACCTCAAACCAACATTACCAATCCTCCCCCAATCTTCCCCCTACGACCCCTTAACCGCTCCATTGACCTCTTCTCCCTTCGCTCACCACCAGTCCACCACAGTTTCCCACCATCCTAGTTAAGCTACTATTCAACACGACCCCAACCTACCAGTACCCACCCTTCTCCCCCCTATATAACTCAGACCTTTCATTTACCTCAAGCGACTCTCGGACATGATAACACTGTGACAATCTATTTTGCGCCAATATTATGGACATATTTCGTGAAATAGCCACGTCAGACACTTGGAGACATACTCCGGTCCGACATGAGTAACTGAGTCTTAGTAACATAGCTCCCCTTTTGCGAAACAACCAGATGCCAGTCTCCTTCCCAACCCTTTCTCCTTCTCAACATTCAGCCCTAGCGTCACCTGGTTCAATGTCGTCCCACAAGCCCAAAACTAAACAAATTCAGAAATATCTCTCAAGAAGTATTAGCTCTATCAGCTAGGTCTAAATTTATCAAAGTAGATACCGTAACAGAGAAGCACTGATTCATTCAAAGAATTCAAATGTATGAAATGAAGAACATGTTCTCATTCAACAAGAAAAAAAAAATCAAGCTGAATACTGACACTAATTTGCCTCAGGTGTCCAGAGAAGGTCGATAAAGACTGAGACAATGATTGTTCATCACCTATATCAGCAAAGACAGAATCAAACCATGGGATCCGCGCTGGTTCAGCACATACAACATACAGGCCTGAAATAAGACATATTATTAATGCATTATTGCAACAAAAAAAAGGCAGAAGCAACTAATGCAGTATATTTCAGTCAGTTTAACATGTCACTGAGTGCAGCACATATGCAGGACCTAATAAGACACTCAACAATAATACAATCTTTAATGCTTTCTTTGGAAGCGAAATATACGTAAGTGCAAACTCCATATATATTTAATAGACCTGCACAAAAACTGACTTGTGGTGACAAAGTCTAAGAACAGTCTACAGCCTGTTCATGTTACAAACCACAATTAAGAAATATGTCTGCAAACTTTTAAAATGTAGAGAATCATCATATACTGGAGCCAGAGATAAACTGAAGAATGAAAAAATTAGCAATTCATCTGCCTAAAACTGAAAAACAAGGGGAAGTCGTTAATCATATAACTGTAACATAGACACGTTCAAGCTCCATCTTACACTTATTCAGTATCATTCAGGCTTCAGCTTGTTGTTTGTTACATCATTCTGACAAAATATACAGAATCGAAAAAAATATGTTTATTGCTTCGGATCATCTTTTTATAACAACACCCTATATATCACCTTCTGTCTTCACTTATTGATGATCTTCTCGTATCCGGAATTTCTTATATGCAGAGAAAAGAGGAACAGACAGATTTAGCTAGCACTGGCTACCATATTAGGTGTGCGTCCCACATTCAATTTTTGGACACTGATACACTTTCATACACACATATTTTAGAATAAATTATTTTCAAAATTGCCATATTTTTCGTGCACATATCTGTGTCCATTTCTGTGAAACATAGGTCCAGATTACTTTATGAAAAATAGAAAAAAATAAGATATCCATTATACATATTAAAGGACAGAAAAGAAGAGTTTACCTGCTTTTGCCATCATGGCAGCCAGCCCAACCGCTTTCAAGCAAATGGTTTTGCCCCCTGTATTAGGTCCAGTTATAAGAAGAACTCTTGTATTCTTAGCAATCATAATATCAGCTGGAACTGGGTGAGCCTCCTCCAGTTGTGTAACCTAACAATGTCAAATCCATTAAACTATAATATCTGGATAATTGATAAATACCTTTTCTTAAGCAAATCTCTACAAACTGCAAAATACCTTCTCTTGTAGAATTTTAATATCGACTTGTGTGACTTCTTGCCGGCCGAAATTGTTTCCATATACTTTTCTTCTCCTGATTTCCTAAGGAAATTAGAGTTCGAGTCCCAGCTGGTCAAGGCAATACCAATAAGAACTAGATAAGCAGAGAAATATGAAATCTCCATTCAACGTCCACCTTTACAGTTTGTAATAATTGTCCTTTTCTATTGTCTTCTATAATTAATAAATGTTACTTAATCAACTTATATTCATTCCCAAAAGACTACCATACTATTGGCTGATTTCAGTTCATTATTTACACTGCTCAATGAATTTGTAAGACCATATGGACAAGAACTCTGAAATCGCGGGAGTATATGATATTTAACCTAGCTAGACTTCAGTCCAATAAAGGTGAAGGGCGATGACCAATGAAGTCTTGGTATAGCAAAATTCATATCTTTGTCATGAAAGGTAAAACAATAGAAAGAGCAAGTGCGAGTAGTCATACAGCAATAGCATTAGCGACATCCTTCTTGGCTTCCCGCAGATTATGTCGATGTCGCTGAAGTAAAAGAGGGTGATATGCTTTAGGAAGACACAACCTCCATTGCTTCTTTGTCTTGACGGAATTTTCTAAACGCAAGTCTTCTGTAGATAATGGAGTATTCTTATCATCGAGTACAAGTAACTCAGGATAGGATCCTCCTAATGACAGGCTATAACTTGCTCTAGCATTTACCTGGATTGAAAGTGAAATAACAAGTATAAGAGATTATGGTAGTGATCAGGTTTGTCAATGTAAGCACCAGAGCATTATTTTACTATCATAAGGGTCTATTTTATGGAGCAAAACATAGGATAGAAAACGAAAAGCTTGCTTCTCGATTTTCAAATATATATTAGTCTTAATAAGTTACATATTCAGACATCTAAAGATGAAGTATAACAAACTATGCTTAACCAAAGTACATTATATCATCTAGAACGAAATCGTTGTCCAATAAGAAGCAAACATAGATACTTGCATGCTTAGAAGTAGCAGATAGACTTCTACTTGTTTAGCTAATCACAAATCCTTTACAAAGCAGAAAGACAATGTAATAAACAACTTTTTGCTGAATGTTTGGAATGTACACCTTCATTTTAAAAGCATAGACAAACAGTATTGCCACAGGACTTTCAAACAATGCAAGCTTGAAAAGGACAAGATAATAGAAGCGAGGAAACACCAACAAGCTATACTTACAACATCAAGTGCAATAACACTCTTCAACATTTTTTCAATGTCATCAAGGTCCAGTTTAATCTGCGCCAATTATAGCAAAGTTCCATGTCATTGATAACTTATCCAGGTCAAACAAATATAAGTAAAGGGAGTTCATATCAGGCTAGTACTACCTTTTCTGTTAAATCCAAAAGAACTTCAGTCTCTGCGTCAGCTACAGATGCCTTTGCTCCCAATAACTCATCATTCAACTGTACAGCAGAAACGGGCTCTATAATGTTTCCTCTACCAGCTCCGCTGTAGCAATACAAGATGATTAAGTAGGGATGATAAGAATGTCTTAAAGGGATCAAGACAGAATTCAAACATTAAGAAATTAAAGGATGATGTTTATAACTAAATGCTCAATAACCTCCGACATACGTAAAACAGTAGGAGACGGGAGTGATCTTATTTCCAACAATATTTTCTTTACAAAATGTTAACTGTAGGCTGGAAGTCAATAGATAAAAGGCTTAAAGTAAAAATGCTAAACAATTGATAACACCGAACGACCCATGAGGCCATGACTATGTGACCTACTCACTCCGTCTCAAGATAATATATTAAGTTTTCTCTTACACTGTCCACGAGACAATCTTTGACCGTTAATATCTTTGATTACTTATAAAAATTCTAAAAAGTTGAAATTTTGAAAATACACAAGTAGAAGATTCTAATAAAATACTATATAAAATGTTTTATAATTAAATAATAGTTTAAAAAAAGGTCATGGTTGGTAATTTTAACTAAAAAAAGAAGATTGATACAGTATTTCCTAATAGAGGTAGTATGTCATAAATTTGCAACTTAGTACTACTCGATTCCAGATTAATCTACACTATGTTTTCACCATAACCAAGGAAAAAGTAACATGTATGAGAGATAGGACATAGGAGAGGAAGAGTATGAAAGGGTGAGAGCAAAAGTATAAGAGAAAAGAAAAGGTAGCCAGAAAGTACATCACATGGGGTCCACATCCAAGAATGGTTTTACAGTTTGTAGATGAATGATGAAAGTTTACCAACTGTTGGAGCCTCCAACACCACCTCCACTCACCTTCATTCTTCTTAGTTTATCTCCTACTACCCCCTCCCCATGTATCCCCTTTACTCCAAGGATGTCGTAAACGTAAAATAAAGTAAACCAGGGACAGAAATTACAAGATTCAGATAATTTGCAAGTCCAAAAAAAAAAATAGACAATCTTAGCAGCATGTAAAGTTCACCTTGAAAGCAGCAACCCCTTAAAACTTGTAATTTGACCTGCCCCTGATTTGATGCACCATCTCCCATCAACATTACTTGCTTCCTGAATTTGATCACATGTTAGATGAACTAAATTCCGAAGCATACGACAGAAGCATATAAAAAAATTGCTTACCAGTGAATTTGTTTCATTTGCAATTAGAGTGTTCATTAAGTGATGCAACTGCAAATAAAATTTGGAAATTATCAGAAGTAAGAGATAGAGAATGGAAGGATAATGCCCGAGCACTTTGCAAATTCATAAACAAGCATTGCAGAATGCACATAAAAAAAAATGCTACAAAAAAGAAAACAATGCAGTAACATGTAGATGGATCAAATCAAAACTATCCATAAACACAAATTGTAGAATGCCATAGGAACAAAATGCTGCAAAAACAGCAGACCATGTAAATAGATAAAGTTTCCAGATAATTTTATTTTGATGCAATATCAAGTTTGCTAGATATGCCAATCAAGAGAAGGCCTAACTTTGTTTTCAAGGTCCGAAACCCGCCAGCGTGCTTGTTTAAGCCTTCCACTCTGTTGCAGTAAATGTTAATACACGATTAGACTATAAAAGCTGCTCAGGTAACTTGAAAAGCAGGTAAAGTCATTGCTACATCAATCCGTAGAATGCGTAGATAAGTAAAGAGAATACATACTAGGCATCTACTAGCTCACTACAATTTATATTCCTTTAATACCACCTTAATAATCTTTCTTTCTACACTGAGCCATTTTGCTTCATACAATCACTTCCCGTTTATGGTTGCATTTTACAAATAGATTTCATCCCATAGTTCATCCACGGCTATTTCTCATCTCTGATCTTATACACACTTATTGCTAGTTCTAAATACACTTCTCAGCTATGATTCTCAACAAGCGTAAAGTTAAAAGCATAATAAAGAGGATATCATAAGAAAGAAAAATCTAGTTAAATACATGATAATACCCCCTCTGATTCATAATGATTTACTCACTTTCCATTTGGTGCATTTCACAAAAATTCAGTCACTTCATTTTTCTTCTATTTTGGGACATGAGGCCCACCACATCTTTTCACTCTAATTCTCACATGGTAATTGTTTCTCTCTCCTCACTCCACCTATTCCATTCATATCTCTCTCCATTTTTGCCCCCCATCTCCTTGGATTCGAGAAAAGCATCCTTTAAAATCATGTGGAGGGAGTACTAGCATTACAATTATTTACAATAAAAAAAACATTATCTAGAGCACTAGAAAATTGACTGGTTAGCACTCAGAAACATACCGCTGTGTCTTTGATATAGCCATCTTCATCGATCACTTGCAGTATTGACTTGACTAATGATTTGTTGGTGACCCAGTCCAATATCTGACAGTGATTAAGCAAGAAGGAGCACATAGAGATAAAGAATGAATTTAAAGATTATCCATCCAAACGATTGCTGAGAGATAAAAGCATATATAAAAGGTTCATCTTATATTACCAACTCAGCTAGGGGCATGAAACGATCAAGCATATCAGCGTTTTCCTTAATTGCTCCTTTGATGTTGGTCTGTAAAGCCTCTGCAAACTGTAGCAGAACTGCAACAGCCATAGCTTCTTGTCCAACCACTGGTGTGCCTCTACGTGCATGGTCTATAGCAGACCTCACCTATGAGTTATACACTAAGATTATCTCAAAAGTACACTGTACATGTAAGCTCACTTCATCTTGCTAGTCACCCCCCTGCAGATTTGCCGCTATCTAGGCCAAATATTCTCTTTAGTTGAAGAGGACATGGAACCAAACAAAGCCCGCTCAAAAATAGTTGAACCCTGTGCTCCATAGTGAGGCACTGAGCTACTTTTCAATTTTTGGATTTGCTCTCCTAGGTAGAACTTAGAAGCAGCAACTTTTGTGCACAAACACCAATGCCCTCATACGCAGCTTGACTATAGATAACAGACATCAAAATTATAACCCTACATAAAATTACATTTGACAATCAACGAATAATGTAGAATTTCTGTTTCCACAAGGAATTTCAAATTTGGACACCTTACTTAAAATTTAGAGCAAATACCAGACCCATTGCCATTTGCAGGACTAAACGGGCACATACATGTGTACAACCAATGGAACAAAAAAAAAAGTGTAATACCTTAGCATCAACTGATAATGGATTTCCATATTATCCAATGACACAGTTTCAAGTATGACCTATAATCTTCAAAATCAAATCCGATGGCAATGTTTCCATGTCAAATTTTGGGGGAAAGCTACTCCCTCCATTTAGAATTAGTCGTCACAGTATCCTGATCCCTTATAATTAAGCGTACGACATAAACTTAAAAAGGAAAAGGAAACATTAACAATAATTTGGCCATTTTGACCCTCTCCCCATCATAGACTAAGTGGGCTAATCTAAGGAAAATTCCTAATCTGTTACTACTCTTAGAGAAGAAAAGTGACAACTTTTTCATAAAGCCTAAAACAACACATAAGACTATTTTTTCCTACGAATATTCGAAGAGAGTACATTACAATCATTCAATACAACTATACGAGGTCAAGCTGTCCACTTCGGCTCTTAACAGCTAATAATCAAATCTATCCAGGCCCATAAAGAGAGTTCCAATTCATATTAACACTGCTACTTACAAAAAAGTGAGCATAATTAAGATTAAAAAAAGGTGCAAACCAGAAAAACATCAAGGCCAGTGAAATCCATAATCGCATTATTGTACTTATGAATTTCGACCGCCGCATTAGTCTGTCGTAGCAACATCAAGCTCTCCTCATACGTCTGATCAAACGAACACAATTGTTCCTTCACCAAATACAAGATAATTCAATCAAAAACCCTAAAAATCAAACTCAAACAAAATTTAATTTGAGAGAAAATTGAACAAACCTTGGAAGCAAGACGACCAAGAGAAGTACCGGCGAAGGAAGAAACGGCGTCGCAGACCTTATCCCACTCCAAAACCCTAATACTATTAAGCAAAACCCTAGGTTTCGATTTTTCTCTCTCATCGAATTCTGCAGTATTTGAAGATTGATGTAACAGTGGTTGTTGTTGTTGTTGTAGATTGGCGCGAATTCGGAATTGAAAAGAGAAATTATTGAGCGAATTTGATTTTGATGATTTAGGTTTGGTTTTTGTTGATGAAATGATTGAAATTGAGGTGATTGAATTTCGAAAAACAGATGATGTGAGCATTATTTCAGGGTTTTTGCAGTGAGAGTTACTGCGTTTGCTGAAAGTGGAAGTAGCCGTGGGAAAATATACAAGGTGAAGATAGTCGAATGGATAATACTCCCTCCAATTATATGTGGCTCCCACTATTCCAAGTTAAAATATTTATAAACTAATACCTATATGGTTATATGGACGTTTAGGCTTTGGATTTTTCGCCAATTGCAACTTTTATAATAGCGAGTTTGTTAATTGCAGCCTATTCATTTCAAACTCTTCAATTGCAGTCTTATAAAATCAAGGTACTTTTAAGTTGCAGCCAATTTCATTTTCAGGCTAAAAATAACGTCATGTTAACCATAGTTAAGGTCCAACGGTCATTTTCAGGCCAAAACCCTCTACTTCTCTCTCTCCTCTAACCTCCGTTTGCTCTCTCTCCTCTAACCTCCATTTTCTCTCTCCTCTCTCTCCATGACCACCATTTTCTCTATCTTCTCTCTTATCTCCTCTCTCCTTTCTATGCTGGCATTTCCGAAAATAGGTGTCTTTGCTCTATTTTATAAGTATTTTGTCATGCCGAAATCTCAATCGGCGTCCATTTCACCTAATCAGGGCGGGAATGGAATATGATTGGGGGTAAGAACATTGCTACGCTGGTAATTTTAGCATGAGAGAGTAAGTTGGTATCAACTTTTAATTTTGCCATTTTGGTACTAAATTGACTTTACTTGGCATCCTATTGTTGGTACCAAAATACAGTAAGTTGGTACCATTTCGGTCAATTTGGCACCATATTATAACTTAGTACCAAATTAACTCTATCGGCCCGTTTGGTTGTTGGTCATAAATGGTGGTAATGGGAATGAATTTGTGTGTAAATTTGTGAAAAATATCATTGTCCATTCCCATGGTAATGCTAATTTATCTTAAAGTGTCCACTTTCCTTCTTGAATTTTCATTCCCATCCAATACCACCTTGTAAGGTGGTAATGAGTGGTAATGAAAATTGCTTCCCCTTGGAGACAAAAATACAAGTTTAGGAGTGAGATTGCTTGCTCATGGAGAAAAAATGTCTGCCCATGGAGATTTTAAGGGTGATTCCCTAATAAAATTACACTTAAAATTTATTCCTATTACCGCAATTTATTAACATCTACCAAACGGGCCGTATTGGTATTCAGTGCGTTTCTTTTTAATAGTTATCATCTACCTTTTCATGGTTGCCAATGTAAATGTTAAAACATTCATATCTCTAAATTTGCATTTGAAAAAATTATAAAAATTGATATTCCAAAAGTACATATCGAAAGTCCAAGACGAATCAAACAAAATCTCACATGTACTATATTTTTCCTTATCTATTAATCACAAATGATAGTCAAACATGAATTTATAAACAGTGTCAAAATTCACTCAAAGCATAACCATTTAAAAGAAACAATGTAATATTAAATTGTAATTTGGTACTCCCTCTGTTTTTCTTTTATCTTTCTCACTTTCTTATGCACATTTTTGAACTTAATATCTTTCATCATATATTAGTATAAATTATAACGATTGAATATTAACAATGTACTATTTGAGACGAATCAAACAATATCCCATATGACTATATTTTTGTTTATAAATTGGAATAAATTGAGAAGATTCTCTCTAAATACAAATAATGTCAAGATTATGAGTGAGAATGAGTATCAACTTAAAATTTAATACCAAAAATGACTTTATTGTGATTAACTTAACCGTATTTGGTACCAATTTTTTATTTTTTATTTTTTTTGTAAGAAAAAGTAGTCTGAACCCCGCAACTTAAAAGGCCGATTGTATGAAATTACCCGAATATCTTGGGGGAACACCGGAACAGGCAAGATACTCCCGTACTCCACCACATTGCCTATACAACTCCATATCCACATGATCACATCGCAAAACACCATTTTCTGTTATTCACACCTTTGATTCAAAATTCTATCCTTTGAATAATGAATTCTGTCAAACTATTATTTTAGTGTAAAAAGTTGGCAAGTAAAGCAAGTGACTGATACACACATGTCATATCAATCTCAATGAAGATTCTTAGATCAAGAATCCAGACAAACCAATCATATACTATATCATCAATTTTGGATTTGATTATTCCGTTTATCATTTTCATCCTAAACCATAACCAAAGTTTTCACCTTTGACATTTTTTCGCACTCACCCATTTTCATTTCTAACTCTCTTTCTTATTTCAGTGTTGATTTCTCAAACCCCATTTTACATCATTGCCAAAGTTCCAACCTTTTTTTTTCTTCAGTTTTTTAGCCTACAATTAAAAAATGAGCTTGGAAATGGAAGAAAAACAACCCCAAAAACTCTCTAAATTTAGATCTAACTCCCCTTTAATTCAAGTATTTCTTATAGGGTTAGTATGTTTTTGTTGCCCAGGTATGTTTAATGCACTATCTGGTATGGGAGGTGGTGGGCAGGTTGATCATACAGCAGCAAACAATGCAAACACAGCTCTTTACACTACATTTGCAGTTTTTGGAATTCTGGGTGGTGGAATTTACAACATTTTAGGCCCTAGACTCACCTTGTTCGCCGGCTGTTCGACGTATGTCCTGTATGCTGGCTCATTTGTGAACTATAATCACCACCATTCTCAGACATTTGTGATTGTTTCTGGTGCACTTTTGGGTGTTGGTGCTGGTTTACTTTGGGCTGGTCAAGGTGCAATCATGACTTCATATCCTACAACTAAGAGAAAAGGGACTTATATTAGTATGTTTTGGAGTATTTTTAATATGGGGGGAGTGATTGGTGGATTGATTCCATTTATTTTGAACTATAATAGGGGTGAGGCTAATTCTGTTAATGATGGGACTTATTTTGGGTTTATGGGTTTTATGGGTTTTGGGGCGATACTTTCATTAGCTATATTGCCACCAAGTGAAGTGATTAGGGATGATGGTAGTGTGTGTACTCATAGTAAGTACTCGAATGTAGCAACTGAAGTTGTCGAGGTTTTAAAGTTGTTCATGAATTGGAGGATGTTGTTGATTGTGCCAGCAGCTTGGGGGAGCAACTTTTTCTATACTTATCAGTTTAATAATGTAAATGGGGAGTTGTTTAATTTGAGGACTAGAGGGTTTAATAATGTCTTCTATTGGGGAGCTCAGATGTTGGGGTCGATTGGAATTGGATACTTGATGGATTTCAGCTTTCAAAGTAGGAGGAAGAGGGGTATCCTTGGGATTATGGTGGTTGGTTTCCTTGGGACTGCAATTTGGGGAGGTGGTCTTGCTAATCAGCTAAGGTATTCAAGAGATCATGTTCCTGAGAAGTTGGATTTTAAGGATTCCGGTGCTGCTTATGCTGGTCCCTTCCTGTTATATTTTAGCTATGGCTTGTTGGATGCTATGTTCCAAAGCATGGTTTACTGGGTTATTGGTGCTCTGGCTGATGATTCTGAGACACTGAGCAGGTAATATTGGTTATTAAAAAATTGGTATTGTGTGCTTCTTTGCTAAGTAGAGGTAGTCTGTTTAATTACTTTTATCCTAGTTGGTGCTTTTGTTGTGAAACTGAAATTAGTAGTCTAGTTATTCGGACATTGTTTACCTCAAGTACCCGTGTCTAATCCTTTGGCTCTGGGACACGATACTTTACAGTTTACACTTCATTTTGGACCAAAAATTTGGAAACTTTTCATAGGTTATACTGTGGAAAATTTTCATAGGACCTCAAGTTCACTGTCTGACACTAATAGCTGAGTTCCCTCACATAGGGTGAAATAGAAACATAAAACAACTAAAGGTAACTGGTACGGTGGTGGTGTTATCACAGTTGTTGTTGGTATAACTTTTATGGGCTGAAATTGGTAGTTGCTACATCATTTCTGCACATTGTTTCAGGTATAGTGGCTTCTACAAGGGAGTGCAGAGTGCAGGGGCAGCAGTTGCTTGGCAAGTTGATGTGCACCGTGTTTCCTACCTAAATCAGTTGATTGTGAACTGGGTACTGACTACAGTCAGCTATCCCCTCCTGCTTCTGCTTGTAATCATGGGGGTGAAGGATGAAAACATTGTTTAAGAGCAAATCATTGAAGATGAGGGTAATGGTAAGATAAGCGATGTTATGTGATGCTTATGTTTACTGTTGCACTCTTCAGATACTCCTGCTATTCATGCTGGAATTGTATAGTCATAGTGAAGAAATGATGTAATTTTAGGGTAAGTGCACTCTTACGCGACATGTCTCATACTTGACATGAATATAAATAGGACACATGTGGATGTTTAACCGAATAATCTGTTATTAATAACAGTGGTAATCTGTCAAAAGATTTCACTTTGCTTCTTTATCAGACAATTTCACCAAATAGTTTTGATCTGTCTGAAATTATACGCTCACTTGTCGTTTGCACGTGTGCTCATGTGATTTAAATACTTGCCTTTCTGTCCCTTCAAAGAAAAACTTCTTTCTGAATATTATCGGAAACTATGCTTAGCTAGAGAAATTGAGTAGACATTTATATCCTGTCCACAGTTTCAGCTCTTGTCTGGCTGGTGACAAGAAGTCTGATCATTAACTAGAAAATGGCAGCATCAGATATTGCTGATATATATGCTGCCAAAAGAAAAGTATCGGTGAGATAAAATAGTAGCATGTGTTGTTCTTGTCTTAAGTTGGTCTGCATAAGTTATACGACATCATTGAGAAGGTTTCATCAGCATTCAAATTCAGGTTGTACATCTCAAGTCTGAATTCAGTGATTAAGCTGTTTATAACAATCTGGCTAATTGAACTAGGTGAAAACGTGCTAAAAATTCCAGTATATTACGTTGATGGCTGGAAAGATATGTAGTATATCACGTTAAGTATATGGAGGCATGTCATCTCTGAAAAGGTAATAAAATTGAGTGAGAAGTACGAGAGATATGTGAGGTCATACACTTATATGTATAGATATGTAGTGGATCTGTCCATTGTTGAACTCCTTTTTCGACATTTGGTGTCAAGCAAGCCTAAGGCTGTGAAAATTATTTGTAGCCATCTCCTGCCTCTTAAGCTTGATAATGAGAAACAGATCGCCTGCATCTGATGTATTTGTCTGCCTCTTAAGTTTGATAATAAGGTTGGAATTAGGAACCCCCCCCCCCCCTCCCCCCGGGCCCTGAAGAAAAATAAGAAGGCAGTTATGAAGCAAACCACTAAGATTGCTAGTAATAGCAAAACCATAGAGATCTTATCAGAATCTCGATAAGCTTGTGTATTAATCTGTTGAACTCATGTGCACCCTTGCCGATTATTACTTTGAAAATGGGCATTGGTGGTCCGTTTCTGAAAACCTTTCCTCCCCTTGAGGGGTTGGGAGATAAAGAAACAGGTCCTTGGGCTTGGAGGTGACTATCAAGCAGGTTTGATCAATGATCATATTGCTTCTCACAAGGACACAACATTACACAATTGCGATTTTCGCACCAATTGCTACTTTAGTTGAGATTTCAAGACATCAGCAGGTAACTGTATATTAAAACTATTACATCAGTGACTCCTATCTTCGCATCTCTTTAATTGGGACACACCTCCATCTAAATTAATGCATTAAAGTTCATGTAAAATGGAGGTGCAATACTTATTTTTGGCATTGTCTTCTGCCATCTATGATGGTTGGTATAGTCATGAAGCTGAACACTCAGGAGAAGTGATCTCCGTCTGGTGATGTAGATGACATTTGGTAAATAGTTCTTATTGTACGTTTGCTTGATAATTAGTTTTGGGTTGAGTGCAAATATTATTAAGCGTTCTTGGTCTCTCGGGGTCATTTGGTTCTTGAGTTGTTGCCTTTGTAGTAATAATTTCTTTGAAATTGTATAATTAAAAGTTTTAGTTGGAAAATCGACGTTTGGAGCATCAAATCACACAGATCACACATACATATGTTAGTAGCTGTATATTATAGTACATGCATAGTTGATAGTTGTACATAAGAGAATCAGAATGGAAAAAAACACATTTATTTGGGCTTAAGGCAAACACTCGCTACATGCTGTACCAATTACAAAAAAAATTGTATACTCACGTATATCACAAGTATCTGAACTTTTTAGTACAATGTTTCTAAATATGGTCAAATTTACATTGTAACGAGAGGTGCGTCACTTTTGTCTTCTGAGGTTTGAGCCTCAACTGCCTTGGGTTCTTCTACTGGCTTGGGGGTCTTCTCTGTCTCAGAGGCAACATCAACCTCAGCTGGAGAAGCCTCAGCCTTAGCCTCGGCCTCAGCTGGAGCAGCCTCAGCGTTGGCTTCGGCCTTAGCTGGTGCAGCCTCAGCCTCGACTACAGCTTCGATCTTCTCCTCGGCCTTAGTTTCTGCTACCTCTGTGGGTTCCTCAGCTGGCTTTGATTCTGAGGTCTCTGTTGCTTCTTCTGTGGTTTCAGAGAGATCTACCAAGGGCTCTTCTGTCTTTGTCTCTTCACCTCCATTATTTTCCTGCAATAAAACACACACAGAGTAAGGCATCAGACAAATGTAGTATTCACATTTCATCAGGGGAAAACAAAATGTAGGCACTTATCAATGGTTTAGTTTTTCCATGAACAATCTTTTTATACTTTGTCAGAAACTTAGAAACATAAACTGTTTCAGGAATACACCATATTTTCTAGGAAACCAGAACTACATCCTTAATATTAGCATATTAAGATGATATAAGAGATTTATACATAAAAATTAGTGGGCAATTTTCATGCACACATGACAGTAGTTGCAAGTTTTTGTTCATTCATAAAGAGTATGCACCTCAATGTCATGAAAGTTAACTATTGCATACCTGTGCAACGGGCTCGGCCTCGAGCTTTTCAACGGAAGGAGCCTCAACAGGCTTAGGCTCGGTTGTGTCCAAGTCCCTGGGTTTGCTAGCACAGCCGCCCATGATCGTCTAAGAGGTGTAAGATAGAACGATTTGGGCGAGTTTTGGAGGTGAGAGTAAGGGAGAAAAACTTAGTGTTGAATGTTTTATTGTAAGCTTTATTGTTTTATTCCACAAATGAGGCTGCTGTGAATTGAGAAATCAAGCATCTCTTATAGGATGTAAGAGAGCTCTAAACATAGCTTGTTTAATGTCTTTGAAGCACAACGCAAATTTCTCTTCCTATTTCTTAGGCTCATGCTATTTTCAATAAGTGTATCAACTTTTTGTATGGACAACTAATTTTCTGTTTAAGAACTTTCGTACTTGGTTGAAAATCGTCAACATAATAATCCATTTCTTTTTTGGATCACCAGTGTTAATGAAGTTCTTAAGCTTTAATTTCTTGTGGTTCATATTTCATCTTTGCATTTCCTTCAAATATTTTTTCTAAATGTAGGAGTGTTTAGTATGGTAATTTCATTTTCTATGTAATGAGAGAGAAATACTATATTAATGTATCTGCGCAAATTTTTGTTGTAAATGCATAAAAGTATACTTCCTCTATTCTCAAATAAGTGTTACGTTGTGTATATTGACTCTATTTTCGACTAGCTTTGATTATATTATACCGCTATTATATAAAAGAAAATATAGTCAAGTGAGGTTTTGTTAAATTCGTCTTTATACGCTTTAAAAATATAAAATTGCATCATTTTTCATTTTGATAACGGTTGTTGGAAAATTTGGTTGATCCAAACTTAGGAAGGATATTTACTTCGTTAGGAGGAGATAGTAGACAATTTCCCACGCTCCATTGCTACCACCATTAGTCAGTCGTATTATATTATTCATTGCTATATAAATGCACCTATTGTAATTTGTACCAAGTAAGTGTTGGCCCAGTGGTGATGGAGACTGGCTTTGGTAGGACGGACCCGTGTTTGAATCCCCGCAACACCCTTGGGAGAGGAATGAAACCTAACCACCCCGAACTTGGTCTCGATCCGGATGTAGCCCGAAGGATAAACCGGATGCAAACACCAAAAAAATAAATGCACCTATTGTAGACGTCTATCAACTTAGGGCATGTGTCATATCATAGTGTTTCAATTCAGATACGTTTATTACTTGTATTTTCAGCAACTAGTTCCAACCATATAGGGGTTCTTTTCGTCTCTCTCCTAAGCTATATACGATTCTCTTTTGCTTCCCTATCTCATCATCTCATGGGATTCTTAGGCTATGTTCAGTTCACCTTATTTTTGCTTATTTCAGATCTAATCAGATCAGATCAGATCAGAAAAAATAAGTTCAGATCAGATCAGATCAGAAAAAATAAGTTCAGATCAGATCAGATCAGACCAGATCAGATCAGATCAGATCAGATCAGATCAGATCAGTTCAGATCATATCATGCTTATATTTAAAAACTCATTATTATTAAATATCTTTCACTACATATTAATAAAAATTATAATAATTGAATATTAATAAAGTACTCATTGAGACGAATCAAACAAGACCCACATGACTATATTTTTTCTTATATATTGAGAAAAATCTAAAAGATTATCTCTAATTGTGATAGTGTCAAGATTCTAAGTGAAAGAAAAAAATACAAAGGGATATTATTATTTACTAGTACATTTGTTCAAAAGAATTATTATGTTGTTTTGTTGTACTTATTAATTATTAATATTGGTAATTATTATTAATCTTATTGTTACCATTATAAATGTCATTTTATTATTATATTAAGTTATTTTGTTGTTATTAAATAATAGAAAATTAAAAGCCACGTGTTAAGAACATAAGATTGACGCAAAAATAAGAAATATATAAAATATGATATCTCAAATTCATGACAACGAAACTACTAAGTTCGGATTACATTTCAAAATAAGCTAAGTGTGAGATACAAATTATAAATTTAGATTCGGTATACCTCTTCCTACCGAATTCCAAATCTCTCTAGCTATTTGAAGTTGCACGATATTTATTTATTTTTTGCTCAAGTCATAGTTGTTTGTATATCTTATTCTATTTTATATGGAAAAAAAGAGTTAGTTTGCCGACTTCTCAAGTGTGAAAGTTTTTTTAAGGGAAAGTGTGAAACATTGTATAAGTGCTCTTATAAAATAATGACTTGAGTTATATAATTATTTTTAGTAATAACAAGAATTATGATTATAATTATTATTTGTTGCTTATAATAATGATAATAATAATTTATTATTTAATAAAAGTTGTGTAAAAGTTGTAATAGAAATAAAATGATAATAATAGTAATACTATAAAGAAGATCTTATAATGTATTGCATAATAATGATTTACAAAGTAATAATATAATATAATAATATATTTTAATAAGATAAGTTAATAGATAGATCAGTTAGATCAGATCAGATCAGATCAGATCAGATCAATCAGATCAGATAATCAGATAATCAGATCAGATCAGATCAGATAAAATAGTTCAGATCAGATCAGATCAAAAAAATAAATTCAGATCAGATCAGATCAGATCAGATAAGTTCAGATCAGAAAATTTCAGGTGAACTGAACATAGCCTTAATGGAAATGGATTGAATGAGGTATATCTGAAAGTATGGTAGCAAATCCTTTTTTAAATTGTGAATAATAAGTTAACCTTTGTCTCGTCTACTAAAAATAAGTCATCTTTTGATTATTTCCGAAATAAATCTACTTTTAATACTTACCAATTTTAAACAAGTTATATTACAAATAATCTATTTTTTTTGTAATTATTAAGTTTCTTTTTGTTTTCTTTGTCGGTCGGTTGAAGAGTTATACATATCATATTAAGTGGGTAAATAAGTTAATAACAGACAAGAACTTGAAAAAGTTAACTTGTTTTTAGCAGATGGTTTAAAGGTTGATTTATCCTTGAAATTTTTTCCTAGACTAAGACTTTGTTTTTTTGGACTGAATAAGTCTGAATTGAATTGAACTGAAATGAATAAGTTTGGACTAAATTGAACAAGAATGAATAAGGGTATGTTCTCTCCAGCTTATTTTCAGTTCAGTTCAATTCAGCTCAGATCAGTTCAGTTCAGCTTTGGACAATACTTTTACTCTCACAAGTCACATATCACTATTCAGTTCAGCTCAGTTTAGTTCAGTTCAATTCAATTCAGTTCAATTTAATTCAGTTCAGTTGTTTTACACCGAAGAGAATATGCCCTATATCTGAACTGAACTGAAGTAATTTGAACTGAACTAATTTGAAATAGATTTTCATTTATTCAGTCCAAAAGAACAGAGCCATAAGCCGCAAAGATACTTTTAAAGAGAAGTAAAACAAAAGGAAAACAAAACTAAACCGTTGGTCAAAATTCCTGAATGCAAACTTTAGGAAAGAATCAGAAAAAGTCCAAGTAAACAAATAATTCAAACAGCCCACAACAGCTTGCAGGAAAGGAGAAAGAACAACTCAACAACCAAACCAAACCCACCCAATTTTCTTCCTCTCACAGTAAAACCCCATTTCTAATTTTCGCTCAATTCCCAAATTTAGGGGATTTTCCAAAAATCCCCAATTTCAATCCCCAATTCCTCTCAAACCCTAATTTTTACAGAAACCAAAACAAAATGTTCCCAAATAACCCGAAATTCTCTCTCCTAATATTACTCTCTCTCTTTTTCATCTCATTTCTCCAATTTGCAAAATCTGAAACTCAACCTTCCGTCATTCAATTACCCTCAGATTTCGCCGGAAATCACGATATATGTTCGCCGGAAGAATTTACCGGTAAATCTTGCCCGGTAAAATGTTTTCGACCCGACCCAGTTTGCGGCGAAAATGGGGTTACTTACTGGTGTGGTTGCGCTGATGCTCATTGTGCGGGTACTCGGGTCGCTAAATTAGGGTTTTGTCAGGTGGGAAATGGTGGATCGGGTCCATTATCGGGTCAAGCTCTTCTTTTAGTTCATATGATTTGGCTTATTGTTTTAGGGTTTTCTCTTCTTTGTGGATTGCTTTGAAATTTTAATTCCTACTCATTTTTTTTAGGATTATATTTTGTATAATGGGAGAATTTTTTTTTTTTTTTTTAGGGAGAGGAACTATTGATTTTTGTGTGCGATGATGATTATGATGATGATTCTTTTTGTATGTATTGTAATTGGAATTTGACAAATTCATATTAGGAAATGAAATTCTTTTACGTCTTGGTTTGTATGTAACAATTTGGTTGTCTTTTGAATTCTTGTACTATTGTATTCTTTTGTGATTGTTGCATTTGAGATGTATGAAATTTTTCTTTCTTATAGATGAGTAGAATATTTGCCTAGTTTTCCATCGTTTGCTTTACGTTTTTTTTATTGCAGCAATTCTCATTGTTAGGTGTTTTTATTTAGACGCAATATTTTCTTTTTTGAAAGGTTTTGGAATAATTTGATATGCAAAAAGTATGGATAATTGGGTTGAATTTTACACTATTATCTTCCCTTAATATTAGTGTAAAAATAATAATTAGTATACGTGGAAAATTATTGAAATTATAAGTTAATACTTCCAGTTTTTATTAGTTTACCCGTGTTTCTTTTTGAGGTGTTTTTTTTTAATTTACCTATTTTTTTTTTCTATTTTTGGAATAAAACCAGTAATTTTCCATCACACACACATTCAACTTCAACATAAAATAATAATTTCCATTTCTTTCTATGTCCTACAACATTATTTCTCGTAAAACTTTGCGTAAAAAACGGGTAAACTAATAAAAATCGTACGACTATGTTATTTACTGCAATTTTGTATTACAGTTTTACCAGTGATATTGAAATGAACACCTTGACAACAAAATGGCCTGGGTATAAATCTCCACATTATCTGCGAATTTACTTCTCAATTATTTTGTCACAGTAGACAAACATGGTAACATGAGAAATTCATCCAATTCAAAACCTTTTACTCAAATTCTTCAATTGAAGTCAAATTTCGAAACAGACTGAATAATGGATGAAGATAGCAGACCATAAGATGACAAGTTGCAATTGCAACCATGAACAATTGATGATCGCTCCATAGATGATTCTGTTTGAGGTAAACAAGTACGTAAATCTTGTGCAACTGTTTTGCACAAGTAGACAGACAAATGTATGTTTTGCTCGAAACGTTATCAGCAGTACAGAATTAACCAAATGACGGGCAGTGTGAAAGAAAAGAGGCTATTGTTTCCCTCTCAACATTTGAGCATTATGTACCTCAAGTATGCAAATTGAATTTGACAATTGCATGAAGCAAAATTGTTAAAAAGTTTTTCTCTCTAATTACCCAACAATGAATGAATCTCTCCCTTTTATGTTTTATGGTATCTCTATTCTATTTTCTTCGGGTCTTGTAGTGAAAAAAGAGGTTTGTCTTCTGGAATAGAAGCTTCTCCATGAAATTCATCGTCAATTTGTCTGGATGAAGATTCCGTGTTTGAAGGTTCATATAATGCCTTAGTTTGACGTGTGTCCGCAACCAGTTTTTTGTAGAGAGTAAGGGCTGATGCTACCATGGTGTTTACATCATTGACTGATGCGGGAAGCACCATGGTCGTACACTGAGATAGTAACAAAGACGGAAAATATTATATTATGACTATATGAAGCAACACCTAAAATAAACAGATGAGCAACTGTAGGTGTAATATACCTCCTTAGCCATATTGTTAAAAGCTTGCACATAATCCTGCGCCACTTTGAGGCCAGCAGCCTGCGAAATCCCATAAAGGCCATAATCGTCAATGTAAAATCACACAAGTTAATTGCTTCAAGAGCCACAATACGAAGAAGACTAACCGCTTCCCCCCCGCTTCCTTGAAGGGCATTAGCAATAACACGTATGGCTTCTGCTTCACCTGTATCCCACAAAAGTAATATATATGTTATTACCAACACTACAAATGCAGCGCCATCAACCTAGATAAACAATGACCTGTTGCCCGGTTGATTGAGTCCATTTTTGCAGCATCTGACGTTAATATAACAGCTTGTCTCTTTCCTGTTACAGATAAATAACACATGAAAGGAGGAGTTGAGTATTAAAATGTTCTCTAAGCAAATTTAATTTCCAAATCTATCAATAGACAAAATCTTCAAGAATTTCTGGAAAACATACAGAAAAAAGAAACAATTAAGCCTGATCAAGTACAACTGTACAAAACTAGTGCTTCTAACTTTTATAAATTTCCTCAGAAGTCCATTCACTTGTATTACATATCAAGCTAACACCAACCTCTGCCTGCCCACAATAAGGGGGAAAGAGAACAAAATTCACAATGACAATTCATTGAAAGTCATATGTCTTTGTTTGACGAAGACAAGGTCCAAAATATACTTATCGCTATACAATAAGCAATAACCAACCTTTGCTAGACGAAGGCTGAAGTGGAACCTAAGTTAGGCTAATTGATTCTGGATGATGTATAATTGTTCTAACAAAAAAAAAATGACTTAGTTCGGGAAGTCAATGCTAAATATGTACTCAGCTATTGGCAAGACAACCCTTATTGTAAAGTACACAAATTGTTGTACTGTACTAATTGAAGGAGGGGGGGAGGGGGGGGGGGGGGGATTTAAGCCTGCAGAAGATGCCAAAGCTGTTGCATAATGACATTGAAAAGCTACGAGCAACATTATGTAGTACTCTCTGTCATTTGCCAGAAAAGATGGAAAAACTCTTATGATGACACAACATATTTAAGTATTTAACTAGCATTTGAAGTGTGGATCTAGTAGTTTTTTTTTTTTGTTCCCAGCGAGTTCAAGTAAAAAAAAAACAGATAATACATATAAATAACATTTGCAAGAAATCCGTCTGAAACGTAATGTCTGTTAGGGAAAATCTGTCTGGTGGGTTCATTCTCATGGCCTTGCAAGAAATCAAGCTAATCTCCCTCCCTTAATCAGTTATCACATTTAACCACTTATCACTTAAAATCGGGCTCTCTGTTCTCCCTCATTACTTCATTTACTTTGTGTACTTCATTTACTTTATCGAGGAAAACTGGCTGGTGGGTTCATTCTCATGGCCTTGCAAGAAATCAAGCTAATCTCCCTAGCTCCCCTAATCAGTTATCACATTTAACCAGTCATCAGTTAAAATCGGGCTATGTTCTCCCTCATTACTTCATTTACTTTGTGTATTTTAGCCTTTGTATTATGTTTATGCCCAAACAGCATAGGATGTATCATTTTCTTGTGCTCAAGAGGGTGTTCAAGGCTTCGAGCCTTAATGAACAGGATGTTCGCCATCTGTTATCAATCTCAAGTAATTCAGTCCTAGCAGTCTGTCATAAGGTTTTTAATGGAGATACTCTGCTGAATATCAAAAGGGGAAAGAAAACCCAATGTTCTGGCAGAATTCATTCACCGAAAAAATAAATCGAATCCCGACATCAAATTTATACTGGAAAGGATGACTTATTCTGGATACAGTAAAATAATCTTTAAAATCCATGTTTTGATATTTGATAATGAAGTTACTATTGACCCAGTCAAACACTGATGATATTTGGATTTTTATTGCAACACAGATAACATTTTAGTGAAAGAAGACACTTTACAAGATAGATGTGCACGTCTTCTAATCAACTTCAAATTTCAAACCTCTTAATAAAGAGGTGTCAATTCCGGGATGAATTGCCCAGCCCAAGAGCAAGACCGAATCTGTTTGGAAACTACCTATATTCCTTGACCTTATCAGGCATCAGCTACTATTTTCCTCCCATGGCTACTGGTTTATGAGTCTATGAAATGCTTTTGAGAGAAACTAAAGCTGGGAGAATCCACTACTCCTATGGCAAAGTCCATCAGCTACTATCTTCCTAACCTCTAAAATGTCTCTCAGACCACGGCATTCCTTGCCTACAAAAGAATGTTTCCATGAAAACACATTATTCCCATTAATATCATTTACGAGAAACCTCACAGGCAGCAATTTATTCGTCCAATGTTCCCCTAACTCGCAACACTCAAATTGAAAGCTTCACAGTTTTTGATCACCCCCTTCCCCTCTTCTGTACTATTCTAAGCTCTAATAATAATCAATCTAGTAGAAGACCTTGGATGAAGAAACACATCAGTTAGTAAGAAGTATTTTATTTTGACCATTCTATCAAGGGCTCAAGATTCTTTCAGACATATCAGAAACTCTCTCGTACAGAAGTTAAACTTAATTTTGGGGTTTACATGAAAAAAAAAATAGTAAGCTCCCATCAAATAGGAATAAAACAAAGAACTGGAAAACAAACTGTCATCACAGTCGTACAACCCCATATTAGTAAGACAATAGAGCTATCAAACAAAGAGAGAAGTTAGTCTTGTTCCGCCACAAATATTGGAGAAAATAATGGTTAACTGAAGGAAAATGTCGGAAGATTTGTTTTACAATGAAAACAAATCCCCGTGACTCCATTTTCTGATTTAAGAATGAACTCAACGAGTAGGTAGACACTCCCTTCAAGGTAAAATCTCTTCGGTTATACTCTTTAGCCGAAACATTGTAAACACAACTCTTGACCGGTTTCTTGATTTTGGTGAGTTACCTTTATGCATTCTTTGTGATTATCTAAGTGTCAATAGCTGCAGTGGGGCAGTCGATTGTTAAAACTCATTACCAAGAAGATACAAATATAACTCATCAGATTCCTACTCTTTTCTCACCTCGATTTCTAGAAGAGCAAATCAAGGCGGATTTTAGAAATATGAACCCGCAAAAAGACCCGAGGTCAAACATTTTAGTCAAAAATTCTTCCAAGCCTCGTGGCATGTTATTGAAAAGGGTGTGACTATAGCTGTTCAACAATTCGTATTCCATAGGATTCTTGCCTCTTTTGAACCACCTCGATCACAATCATCCTTACATGAAATGCCTGAATTCTTAAAATCAAGTTTGGCCCATTAGCCTCTATGACACTATATATAAGGCCATCTCCAAACTCATGGTCGAGCGTCCTTTCCCTATTCTGCAAAGCATTATTAGCCTACTTCATGATATTGCCGTGCCCCGCCGCTCGATCCATGAAACCATCCTCATTGACCAGAATTTCGCAAACATTTTCCATAAATAAATTAAAAGAGGCTGTGCTCATTACTGAATAAGGAAAGAAGTCCAGTGGGAATTGATGTGTGCCGATCTCTATCAGTTAGGTTATTAACCAAAATAGTTAGTTGGATTCAAGAATGAGTTAGAAATATTGGTTACTCCTCAAGAAATCAACAGTAAAAGTACAAAACTTCAAAAACCTTCTAGAAGGCTTCCCAAAGGTGACCTGTTTTCCCCTTATCTCTTCATAATCTCCAAGGAAGAGTACTATTGATTGAAAGCCAATTGAACAAGTCAGGAATAGGTTTCTAATCAGGGCCCTACTGGTGATCTTATCTCAACCATTGCCTAATTCCACGGCTCCACACATCGTTTATGGTCAAAGCTACTGAGCTCAATAAACGAATGTTTCAATTGAGAAAGTTGTAAAAAATTAATTATCAAAGGCAACCTCTTAGTGATAAACATGGTTCTTTAAATGGCTTCCCCTTTTCCTCACAAGGCTATCAAGTGGCAGACTCGATTTCCCATGTAGGTAAGGTAGTCAACTCTCATATGTTAACGACTCTAATAACCCTAAATTCCTCAAAATTTAAGTCAGACTCGTAATTATCCCATCATGAAGAGAACTTCCTAACTGATTCTTCCTTTTTACATTTTTTTTTTAAATAGAGGATAAGAGTCTGGAGCACAAGAGTCACAGATGAGGTGACAAAGAATCATTAACAAAGCATTACATATTAGGTACAGAGTACATAGTTTATAAATAATCAAAATAACATAATTTTCCTTAACTATCTATGGTTTTACAATTTGGTTATGCCACAAGGAAGACTGTTCAAGTTCTTCATTACTAGTATTATTAATAGTAACATAAGGAAGTTCAAATTTTAACTAACTAATTAAGAAAAGCCTATTATTTCAAGACGGCCTAAAATTGAAAACTGACCTATTACTTATAAACAAAGGGATCACTTATCTTTGAATTTCAACTCAGGATCACATGAATATGAATTATATAGTAAATTACAGACTGTGCATTCACACACAAACTGTAAAAAAGTAGCAAAAAGCATGGCTCACAAGCAGAGCAGGTAAAAAACCCCAACTAACCTTCTGCCTCAATGACTACAGCTCTTTTCTTCCTCTCCGCTTCAGCTTGCATTTCCATACTTTCTCTTATCCCAGGAGGTGGAATAATATCCCCTAAAAGATTTTAATACAAGACCAAAAAGCAGAATGTATTGAGGGAAAAGATATATCCTTGTGTAAATAAAAGCGCAAAGGCACCAAACTTATCAGATTAAGGTAAAGATAAATCAGCTTACTTATCTCATAACGACGACAATAAAGACCCCACTGTGAAGCAGCATCATTGAGAGATTCCTGGATGTATAGTAATTCAGTTAATTATAATCATATATTCACCAATTGTATTAAGGTGCATGTATCTGTAAGGAAATACACATAACACAATCTATTGCGAGTAGGGAACAAAAATGTGTGGCAATGACTTGTTTAAAAAAAAGGAAAACAAGAATTACAGCCACATTTGATTAAACATTCTCACCATAGTAATACAAAGGAGTACTATGAGGAGCACTAGAGCTTTATAATCTTTATCAATACGTAGTTGAAGATGTTAATGGTCAAAAGTGTATCTTGGAGACTGTGAGTGTACTCATAACAACGCAAAGAACAATAGAAACATACCACAATGTTTGCATTTAAAGTGTCTCTCTCCATGAAAGTCTTGTCAAGTGGCAATTTTCCAATAGCACTACGCGTCACAGTTTGTGCTAATTGAGTTATTGCAAACATTGCATTATCATTGCCATATGATACCTTTTCTGCATCAATGACCTACAATCCATTGATCCAACATTCCTGAGTTAAGCACCACACAACATACAACCTCTCACCAAAAGAAATAAAAGAACATACAACCAAGAAAAAACAAACGAACGGGAAGATAATACCAAAATACCTTGACAAAAAGCACACCATTCACCCTGATGCTAACATTGTCTGTTGTAACAGCAGCCTGCTCTGGGATTTCAATTGTCTGTTCTTTTAGTGAGTGTATATAGGCAATTCGGTCCACAAATGGTATCAGTAGATGCAACCCTGCTTCAAGAACTTTACTGAACTTCCCGAAACGTTCAATGACATATGCTTCTTGTTGAGGTACAAATTTAACCCCCCAGTTGATACCAGTCCTCCTCATATACCTGCTAATATCAGTGTGCATCGTGCAAATTACATCTCCAACATACTAACACAGCATGAACCCCAAAAAGATCTCCAAAAAATCCTTGCATCATTATGTACAGTAATTCCACCACCAGGTCTCAAAACAATGATGCAAGAAATGGGTCGCATACTGTATCTAATATTCTAATCCACTAGCCACAACTTACAATTTTACAATAGATTGAGAAGTGTATCAATAGTGATGAAGTACTAAGAACTTAGTAACTCAAACCATATAGGACATCTAATATTCTCCAAATTACACCAACATTAGCAAACACACAAATGTATTGTGGAAGGAGGAGCTTATCAACGTACGCACAGCTACTTAAGCAAACATTATGTTGCAAATTACACTAACTTAATCACCACTTCCAAAAACTTAGTACCTCCAGCTGAATAATAAAATAGCATTTACTCCAATATACTGCAATTCAAATAGACATTTCATTGCAATCACAAATTGAATCTCTAGGCCCTAATTACACATAACTGAACACAAAAACAAATCATAAACTGAAAACGAGACGACTTCAGCACAAAAATTTGGGAACTAACGAAGTTAGTACCTCAAATCCAAATTTTAAGAACCACAATTACTCCAATTAGCATAGAGCATCACAATCACAACTTCGTAATTTCAAGTCACATTTTACACAAATTAAAGAGCAATCAATACAACAACAACAGCAACAAAAGCTGAATCAAGAATATAAAATCAATCACAATCACAACTTCATAATTTCAAGTCACGTTTACACAAATTAAAGAGCAATCACATACAACAACAGCAACAAAAAGCTGAATTAAGAATATAAAATCAAGTATCAGAATCACAATCACAACTTCATAATTTCAAGTCACATTAACACAAATTAAAGAGCAATACAATACAACAACAACAACAACAACAAAAACTGAATCAAGAATATAAAATGAAGTATCAAAATCAATAAATTACCTCTCATAAGGATCGAAGTGACGACCAGTGGAGAAATTACGAGAAATAGCAAATTGAGGTGAAAACTCTTTAGAGGAGAGAGAAAGAGATTGATTGAGAATCGAAGACGAAGAAAATCTTGAGATTCCACTAATTGCATTACTTTGAACAAAACGAGATTGGTTGAGAATCGGAGAAGACGAAGAAGTAGAAATTGTTCTTTCAGTTGAATTTTGCAGCGAAGAATTCGCGAAAATATGGCGAGAAGTAGCAATATATGACAGAGGAAGTTGTTTTCCAGACGATTCTTGAGCTGCAGTTCTTGCTAATCTTCCAATCGACATTGTTGTTAACTTGTTAGTTTGATTGAAGTTCCGAATGTTTTCTCAAATTTTTGTACTAAAACCCTAGAAAAACAATGTTGAGCTAAAACCCTTTTATTTTCTTCGCATTATGATGACTAGAATTTTTTACACGCGATGCGTGCTTGAATTTTTTTTCGAAACAGAAACTCGATTTTCTTCAGCATAAGAGTCAAAATTTGAATATTAGACATACAAAGTATAATTGTTTTTATTAGTTGCAAAATTTGATTTGTTTAGTTTCTATCACTTAAGTCTCTCACCATTCTTTTTGTTTTTTTTTTTACTTTTCAAAGTAAAATTCTATGAACAAAATAGAAATTTTATTGAATTTATTTATGATTTCTAATATTGTAATTTTTTAGTTGATTTTTGAATTAAGTACAGTACTTCATAAATTGTAAAGAAAGTGGACACTTTGATTTCAAGTCAATTATTTCAGAGGTTGTAGTTTGTAAGTGAATTTTTAAGTTTTTATAAAATTATGCAATTATTTCAAGTGTTGTAGTTTGTAAGTGAATTATTTCAAGTCAATCATTTTAGTGATTTGCATAACGTAAATTATGCAATTTTATGATTTTAGTTGACTTGTGAGTGATTGTTATAATTATATTTTTGGTATTTTTGTTTGAAGCCCCCTTTGATTTGTAAGTGAAATTGTAATTTAGAATGGAAAGGGGGGCAAAATAGGCATTTCAAAAGAGGACACCATTGCTCTCCCCTTCCCTTATATAATAGAGATAAACTATAAAGTACGGTTCATCTTGAGGATGAACAATTTTCGCAAATTAAATGACATTTCCGTAATTAAAAATTCTATTGATGTAGATTCGTGAATATATACAATATATTATTTGAATACACAATTATGGTTGTTGATTATATAATCGAATATTTGAGAATTGAGATGTATTTTATTCATACCTCTTAAAGATGATGAACGTGCAGGATGCTCTATTAAGATCGACACATTACTTACACTAGAATTTCTATTGTCATTGTGTCTTTGTAATACGCACTAAACACATAAAGCAATGAGAATTTTGTAATTTCTAGAGCACCAACTTAACATGTTAGTTGAAAATCACCAAATTATTATAAAAAATAATATCTTAATAGAAATTCGAGAGAAGCCAACATATACATCCTAATGATACTAACTTATTCTCAAATATAACCATTCAGCGTATATCAATAGATTATAGAAGATTATCCTACATAAGTTCAAAAATAACCATTATCCTACTTCTCAAAATCTTTAAAATATTAGAGGATTATCCAGTAGAAAAATAGGTTAGCTTAGTCTTTCGAGTTGGACATCAAGGCATTATCAGGATTCAATTTCTTGTATAAAGTGAGAGCTTGTGTTATCATGCTTGAAGGATTATCAACAGATGAAGGAAGCAACACCGTTGTTGACTGCAATCACAACAAAGACATACACAATCATGATTAGTAGGAAAGCCGTAATAAAAAAGAAAACCTTCATATGTAGAGATCATAAATCAAAAACTAAAATAAACATTCCTTTCAAAAAAAACTAAAAATAAAACATACTCTTAATAAATCCTAGATATACTTTATCGATCCAAATATAGTCGTCATGATGTTCAATCTCATACAATCACAAATAAGTTGTTATTATACTCCTTGGTACTCAATAAACTGAAATATATATATATAATTCAAATGGACGTATTAGATAATTTAATCGAACACCACTTATATTTTGAAAGATGCGACAATTTAATTTAAACATCCAAATGTTATTTCATATTTTTGACTATATGAATTAGGAACAGGAGCAATTAGAATTTAAAAATGTGCATGAACTATATATTATATATACCTCCTTAGCCAATTTACTGAAGGCTTCTACATATGACTCTGCTACCTGAAGGCTTGCAGCCTGAAATCATTGCCCAAAAGATGAATCAGAATTAAGAAGTTAAACGTACCAGCTATATATATTATCACGTAGAAATATAGATTGTGTGATCATAATAGAAAGAGGCATCAATTAACCAACTAACCTCTTTGCCTCCCTCTTTTTTAAGGGCATCGGAAATAAGATTAATTGAAGCTGCAGTTGCCTTACTTCTTAGCATTAGAGCTTCAGCATCACCTAATTTTTTTTGGAGAAATAAACATGTCCGGAAATTATATAAATGACTAATGAAGAAAACCACATATTTTTCATCAAATAGTCTCTTATAAAACCATCTAGCAAACATATTTGGTTAGAGCAAGTATATATATAATTAGTTGCACATTAACATCAATATTTAGATAACATAATATGATCTCTTTTATATGTAATTTGATGATTTTTAATATTATTTTGTGTAACTAACAATCCGTAAATATCATTCTAGGAAGAATGTGCCCCTTTTTATATTGCATTGTGTTGGCGAATTGTGTTTTCATAGAACTTTATGTTCTTTTTCAAGATTAGTCATCAAGTGTTCTATCAAATTGAGGTGGGTCAACTCGTCCTAATAGTTATTCAAGTAAGACCCCTGACCCTTGAGAGTTGAGACTAGAGAGTGAGGGGAAAGGTAAAGTGGAATAATTGACTCCAGGCCAAAGTGCCTTCAAGCTCTACTACTCGTGAGTCGTGGTTGTGAGATATAAGCTTTAATTTTAGGACATAACTACATCCATGATCCATCCATTGGATAGATTTTCACTCTAATAGATCATTAAAATATATTTGTTAACGTTCAGTTGGATTTCACTCCACATTAAATTCTATTAGTAGTGGTGATTATGTACGGAAAATCCTTGTCTTGAAATATAAATGAAGTTTACTAATTAATAGAGACAACTAACCATCTGCTCGATTGATCTCTCCCATCTTTGCAGCTTCTGATCGTAAGATGACATCCCTCTTTGCAGCTTCTGCTTTCAGTACTACAGATTCCTTGAGCCCTGCACATAATCGTCAAAACAAAGGAAATACCCATCAACTATATATAATCTCTAGTATTCTTTATGGAAAACACATGTATTCAAATACTTCCTTCTAATCCAAAATAAGTGTCAATGAAAACATTACTATATTTTTACTGCCAACAAACAACATGACCATTCTTAAACTATGAAGTAATTATACACTAATCCCTATTTTATGCAAGACTCTTAAACATCCCCTATTTAAGCTCATGAGATATTATAATCTAAGGGTTATGCTATATGTAGCCCTTAGGGTTGTATATA